>NC_083762.1:22057827-22200327 GCF_963514075.1 Conger conger | reverse complement strand
TTAAACACATGTCAGCCCCTTTGAAAAGACAGCTCCTCGGCACTAAGGAGTCAGACTGTCTTATTGCCAAAATATAATAAGTAGCAATAAATCCAATAATCAGATAGTAGTTTTTTTATTTTTAAACGAATCATTTTGCTGAAGGAACTGCAAAAAAGGCACCGGCATTCTTCAAAGAAAATTTCTTCCAAAGAGTCAAAGAGGAAAGGCAGAGAGAGGAATCCCTGATAAGATTAATTGTGTTTCTTAAATCAATTTCACGTTTACGTTTCACTCCTGTTCGCAATTGCTTAACCAAACCCCACCACTCTGCAGGAATAAAACCCTGTGCTTAAATACAGGAGAATTTCAGATAGCTGTGTGCTACACTGGGGTGAGCTTGGTGGTTCAGTGTTCAAGCACTGGGCCGCACTGTGGATGATTGGCAAAGTTGAAAAGCACCCTGCATTGTGTAAATTGCCAATCCGTCTTCGCCAGGCTTGGCACTTTGGTGGAGAAAGTGAAAAGACAGGGCGAAATAATCTTTCAAGCTCCTGAAACGGCTATACGTCCGTAAATGTTTGGGCTTTGTGTAAAAGCACTCTATTCCAATGCCACAAAAGCATGCGATGTAGGATATCAATATTGTCAGAACCACAGAATGCATAGAAATGATGCCAAGCAAGCAGACATGCATGTTCTGGAAATTATTATATTTAAACAGCTGGATAGAATTATAAAAAAGTAATATTTCAGAACAAAATGAATAGCTCTTAATATATATAAGTGTTGTACAAAAACCGCAAACAATGCTGTATGTTTAGTGCTTTTCCATGACAGCATGCATATTTATGAATATGGATTTGATTATATTGCATAAATCCTGCATTGCAATCCTACAACATTTGCTTGATTGTAACAAGTTATACATGGGCACAAACACACACTATATATCAGAGTCCCACAGTTAAATCAAACAATTCACTCTTGTAAACCGTTTAAAAATAACCATTGCAAATATAATTTACTAGATTCATCCAAACAAAGGTAAGTGCTTTTAATCATATTGTGATGAGATATATTAACTGTAATCTGGGCACTCTTTGTAATGTGGGCACAAAAGTTTCTCTTTGAGACAGAGCAAAGCATTCCTACTTGAACTCAAATAAACAAACAAATAACAATCAAAACAAAAAATTAATAAAACAAAACATAAAAAAGAAAAAGAGGCAGATTGCTGCCACCTACAGCCCTGAGTGAACATTGACTGTGAATCAGGAATCATAGTTTCATGTACACCTGGGGAAGGGGAGTTTGATGGTTAAGACAATGTCGTAATAAAATAATATAAACCTATGCATGATACTTTACATTATTAAATGAGTTAATCAATATTTCAAGGATGTACACTCACTGAGCACTTTATTAGGTAGATCTGTACACCAGCTTGTTAATGCAAATATTTAAGCAGCCAATCATGTGGCAGCAACTAAATGCATAAAAGCATGCAGACATAGTCAAGAGGTTCAGCTGTTTTTCAGAACAAATGTCAGAATGGGGAAGAAATGTGATCTAAGTGACTTTGACCATGGAATGCTTGTTGGTGCCAGACAGGGTGGTTTGAGTATCTCAGAAACTGAAGGTCTCCTGGAATTTTCAAGCATGACAGGAGTTTGCAGAGAATAGTGTGAAAAACAAAAAAACATCCAGTGAGCAGCAACAGAAACATCTTGTTAATGAGAGTCATCAGAGGAGAAGGGCTGGTCAAAGCTGACAAGAAGGTGACAGTAACGCAAATAACCACACATTACAACAGGGGTATGCAGAAGAGAATCTCTGAACACACAACACATCAAACCTCTACGTGAACAGGCTACAGAGGCAGAAGACTTAAGTCGAAAAAATAAGTCTAACAAATACCTAAAAATGAAAGTGCTCATTGAGACTATGTTGAATTTATTTTCATTATAGTAATCACTCTGTTTCTGTTTGAGCTTCTTTATAAATTATTCACAAACTACATTACATCCATTTTAAGATTCATGCTTTTTATTTGGTAATATTATGCAGAGACATGGCTAAAGGGGTAGCATGGTGTGACAACGTCCCCTCCTGCAAAATTGGGTGCCCCCCCAATCTGACAATGCCCAACATCATACGACCATAGCACGGTCAGAGGGACTATAGCATATATGGTTACTTCAATTATTAATGGTATTAATAGTATTATAAAGCTTTGCTTAGTACACATAATTAATGTGCTGCCCTATCCATGCAAAACAGGTATTCAAACCAATTTTTAATGCTGTACTTATTTCTGATAGAATTTTCTGATTTCCCATGGGTAGTTCTTGGACCCCAGTTGAAAAAGTCCTAAAATCACCACTGATAGTGCAGCACAAACCGTTACATGAAAGTGGGTAATTTTCAGCCCTAAGTTCAAACATACAGGAATTATGGACAATAAATTCCATAAGCTCTCAGGGTGGCATGGTGGTGCAGTGGATAGCACTTTCGCCTCACACCAAGTAGGTTTGAATCCCGGCCTGGGCCTTTCCGTGTGGAGTTTACAAGTTCGCCTCATGTCTGTGTGGGTTTCCTCCGGGTCCTCCAGTTTCCCACAGTCCAAAGACATGCGGGGCGGGTTTGGCTAACTAGTGAGTCCAAATTGTCTGTAGGTGTGTGAAAGAATGGTGTGTGTGCCCTGTGATGGATAGGTGACCTGCCAGGGTGTATCTCAGAGTATCTTCCTGGTGGCATATGAATTGTAGTCCCTTTCACAAAAAGTACATTCAATTCAAAGTAGCTGGGGCAAAAAAAAAATCCGCTGATTAGCATGCAGCAGAAGCAGCAATGTGGAGCCATGTTCAGTTTAAGGAGCTGGCATAGTTGGAGGTTCAGATTGCAGGTGGTACACAGCAACTGTCCAAGTATTCACTCTGAATTACCACACTAAGTATCAAGTATTATACATAAAGAATGCATAAAAATCCTTCAGCTCCTCCGGATAAGGTTATCTACTCAGAGAAATCAATCATGATAATGAATAATTTCTACTAATAATACTAATAATACTAATAATACTAATAATAATAATAATAATAATAATAATAATACTAATAATAATAATAATATAAGCAGCTTTGCATTCTGTTGGAAGGTTATAAATTTACAACCACTTTGAAAACATTGTGAAAACAATAGTGTCGGAAAACATTTGTGTTATCAACTGGACAATAATTGTCCATTTCTCTTGGCTGGTTAAATATTTATTAAAATGATAATCAGTATTTTCACTGAGGATTGCATGAAAACCTGTACTGCCATGGGGAGAAATGACTGACTGCAAATAAGAAGAAACTAATTTCAGAAAAGAACCAGACATTCTAATCAAACAAGGAGCCTTTGCCCTAAAAAGTCTACTTTTACAATGAGATGGTTCATAGAAACCCATGGCCATTAAAACCGGTATCAGGAATGTTTCAGCATTCTATTAAGAGGACAGACTGATTCCCCACAGGGCATGAGACTACAGCATCGCAGCAAAGTACAATAGAAATTAAAAGGCCATATTAAAAGAAAGGTTCAAACATCACTGATAATAGCTGACACATAGGGAGGGTATTTAGTACCCACTTAATGCCTGACAAGAGCTGAATATAGTATGAGAGAATGGAGAATATTTACTGCAGAGGAAGAAATCTTAAGTAAATGACTACCTCAATGATATCTTCATTTGAGACAGTGGGCTGATCAGTCTCTGTCCTATATGTTCCACATTAAGTCATTATCTATGCTACTCAGTCCATTAATTCTGCTGGTTTTATTAGCCAAGTGTTGTGCCTGCCTCTGTACCAGTGACAAGCATTTCCACAAGCTAATCTGACAGCTAATGACTTCATTAAGTGCAGCACACTAATTGGCTTACTTCAGGGGCCTGCGGTTAATTGGAATAAATAAATTCACACCTGAGCGTGGCGTCACCCCAGCCACGGAGAGCAGCGCAAACACAACCCAGACGGAAGAGCGAGGTCTTCGCGAGTTTATCACTTTCGGGGGGTAAATTAAATAAACATGCAAGGAGGGTAAAAAAAGGAGAAAAATAAAAACAAACTCTGAGCTGGGTACGGAGGAAGCGTCGGGGGGTAATTAACGTGGCGAGCGCTAAAACAAAAAAGAGCGTGGAAATGTAATTAGGCTGGTTGTTTACCTCTCTGCAGTGATAGCAGCGTCTCTCCGCACTCCCTCGTCTCACTGAGCTGTCAGGGGGGGGGGGGGGGGGATGGGGGTTGGGTATACGACGGCACCCCATCCCTGCCTGTCACAGGACCTATGAGTGAGAATCCTGGGAGAGAGGAGACAAGCAGAAGTCCACAGTTGCCCTTTTCCTGGGCACCTGCTGCCCTCCTGGGATGACAACGTGTGGGGAAGCCCCGCTCCTGGTGCTGCTCCCCAGCTTGTGATTGTTTCTGTCATGGTCCTATCACCATCCTCTATTGGTCACATTTGACCAGCATAGCTCAGGAGACATCTCAGAACCTCCACATCAGAGCTTAGGGAGAGGAAGACAATGAACGTCTATGTGTGCAGACGCACTTGTGCTGAAGTGTGTGTGTGTGTGTGTGTGTGTTTTGGGAGTGGGGACTTGGCACACCTGGCATGAGATATGTGCGTGGCTTTTTTTCTGAATAGGGCACAATGTGCTCGTTTAAGGACAATTGGGAAACAATGTACAGTGAAACTAAATGCAATAACTATAGGGCCAAACAAAAGCATGGGAGACAAGTCTATTGTCCTACATGCATATGATACAAACGGCATACCAATGCATGGCTGTGTAGTATAGCATGTGCAAACTGCAGCAAGTCCCTTGCCTATGGCTATCTTCATATGGCTCTGTTGTGATCATATGAAGATTAGTTATAGCATGTCTAGCTAGATTTATATATATTACGGTATTCAGAAGGTTGAGTGCTTTGCTCAGATTTAGAATGCACAGAGAGCAGTGCCCAGAGAACCCTGGGAAAGCACATTGCCAGGGTAGCCAGCTGGCTGTTATGCACGGCACAGCGTTATATTGTGAGCTCTATACTATTTGGGACAAATACATGTTTTATGTTCTTGATTTGGCACTGCACTCCACAATTTTAGATTTGTAATTAAAGTGCAGATTCTCAGCTTTTATTAAAGGGTATTTGTTATATATTTTGGACTCACCAAAGAAATGTTTTTATACATAGTCCCTCCATTTCAGGGCACCATAAAGTTTCAGCTTCACAGCTGTTTCTGATTAGTCAGGTGTGTTCAGTCATTTTCATCGTGTTGGAATAAGAGACTTTTCAGTATCTAGTCTTGATCCTAAGCTTTTGATTGCCTTTGGATTCTTTAATTGGCGTTCGGCAGCATGAGGACCAGAATTGTGCTAATTAAAGTTGATGGGGGTGGGTGAAGGTTTGGGCTTGCATGGCTGCTAGTTCACTTGTCTTCATTGTTGATGTAACTGCTGATAGCAGCAGAATGAATTCTGAACTGTACAGAAGCATCTGATCTGCTCAGGTTCAAGCAGATGCCTCCAAACAGATTGGATGGCACTTCATCCCACAGCAAGACAATGATCCCAAACATACTGCAAAACATACTGCTAGTGGCATGCAGAAGAGAACCACTGAACACACAGCATGTTGAAGCTTGAAGTGGATGGGCTACAACAGCAGAAGACCACACCTGGTTCCACTCAGCTAAGAACAGGAAACTGAGACTACAGTGGCCACAGGCTCACCAAAACTGTACAGGTGAATATTGTAAAAAATATTGCTTGGTCTGATGAATCTTGATATTTCCTGCAACATGCAGATAGTTGGGTCAGAATGTTGTGTAAACAACATGGATCTATGGTTCCATCCAGCCTTGTATCAATGGTTCAGGCTGCTGGCGGAGGTGTAATGTTGTGTAATGTTTTCTTGGCACACATTAGGCCCCTTAATACAAACTGAGCATTGTTTAAATGCCACAGCATACCAGGGTATTGTTGGCGAGCATGTACTTCCCTTTATGGCCAGTCTACCCATCTTCGGGTAGCTACTTCCAGCTGGATAATACACCATGTCACAAAACACACGTCATCTCAAGCTGGTTCCACAAACCTGACAATGAGTTCAGTGTACTGCAATGGCCTCCAGTCACCAGATCTGAATCCAATAGAGCACCTTTGGAATGAGGCGGAATGCTCTTACAACAAGGTCATATTTTCTTTTTTTCTTTTTGTTTTCTACTAACATTTCAATCAAGACTATTTTTGCAGTGTGAGTGGGCTACGGTTGACTACTCGCGCAATTACGGACCATCAAGTATCTAAATATGATCTACCCATCATATGAGTGCCGTACAGTACTGAATCTTAAGAAACTATGCCAAATGAAATGACTTAGATACGCCACATTACACAACGTGCTTATTAAAAAAATGTATGCGATTTTATGATGGTTCTATAGGCACTATGTTCAGGCTATGAGAGGATTTTTACTCACATGCACTGAGTTTGTAAACTTTATAAATTCGGTATAGCGTCGACAGTTCGGCAATGACAGATTACAGCGGCAAATGGAAATGGTCGGAATTCGCACAAAACTGAACTCATCTTTTGGCTGTATTAATACTAGATTCGCGCGTTATGCTTCGACCTCATATTTAATGTTGCACGAATCAGGGAATTATGAATCACGCCAAAAAGCTACATCCAGCTTGTAATAGTCATTATCTAGCTTTCCGGATAAAAGCATGTGAAAGATTGAAACGTAGTGGGGTTTGCATACGTCCTATCTGAGTTCATCTTGGAACGTTACTCGAATGTTAACTATTGCTGAGCGAGTCAGGTAAAAAAATTGAGGCAGCACAAAACACCAAAAAATAAACTGCAGATTACTGAAGAGCTGTTGCACTCGGTGGATGCCATCCTCTGGCTACCTGAAGGTACTACAACAACTCTCAGTTCTCAATACACGGTGTCTATCTTGAACTCAATGCATTGGACTGGTACATTTTGCATGTTTACGACCCAGAACAATAATGAGAGCAAGGCAAGCGCTGTACATCAATAATGATCTTTAATGCTAATATATACAGACCTTAAAAGGAAAATAGAATTTTTAAATGAAATAAATACAATATGATACAATTTCCACAATGTTTTCAAACAGATTCAAGATGTCAAAGCAGAAGGTTTGGCTTCTTGCAGCTAAGTGGGTTGTCCATGCCCAGATTCGGGTTTTATGACTTTCACTCCTCATCAATGACACTGCACCTACAACACATACCTCACCAGGAAAACTGTCACATTCTCTGACCTTTTCAAAATTAGCTTTTTACTTGTTGCAATGTAGTTTTTTCTTCTTTTTTTGTTGCCATATACATCGTAAAATAACAGCCCAAAATGACATTGAGAATATTGGCTTTGGAATGAGAAGAAAATATTCAGGAAGAAGCAATAAAATAAAATGAGAGAGATCACACAAATTTGGGAAAGCAACACTCTGCCAAGTCTCTAGAGCAAACTGGAAGAAGCATACAGCTCATTATGAATGAACATCTTTGTTTGGAGAAATAAAACACTGAGAACATCAAACCAACGCTTGATTTTTTTTTCTTCTCCAATACTTGTTGAAAGAAAGAAACGGTTTCCAGGCATTTAACAGAGTAGTTTCATGCTGAATCACAGACAAATTCAGAAACATCTCCCTTTCTTCATCACTCAAGGCCACACGTTAGACATTTTACCCTTTTTTTGACACATGCCCCAGAAAAGTCACAAACGTAACTTTGTGGACTGTAACCCACCGCAGACCTTTCTCCAAAGTGCTGTATTTGGCTCGCAACGAGCTCACTGCATCCTTGAGAAAGCTCCCACCAAATTCAAGCGAGGAGCTTTCAGGAGAAGGACGCAGAGGGAGACGGTCCCTTAAAAGTGCAGACCTGAGCACGTGCAAGGCCGAGAGAGAACAGCCTGGAAGCTCGCAGGCCAGAGTTCACAGAAGCAGCTTCAAGCTGGCCGGTCACAGTGAAAGGAGAATGTGGGCTGGTGTTATCACTCTGTACCAAGGGGCCATCGCTGACCATTGAATAAACGAAGAAACAATAAAAAAAAACGGACACTGTATATTTGCAAAAATGCAAAGGACTCTAGGTTTCCACGGTCTGTGACGGCAAAGGTTGTCTCCCTGATGTCAGGTGCATTATGGGGTTCTGGAATGACACTGCACAGGGAAGGGGCAAGTGCACAGGTTAGGGACCGGGGTAAAAGTGGACAAATAAATTAAAAGAACGAAGACCCAGTCAAGCCCCTTTCTTCACTTGCGCAGGCGCACACACACACACACACACACACACACACACACACACACACACACACACACACACACACACACACACACACACACACACACACACACACACACACACACACACACACACACACACACACACACACACACACAATCCCCTTCCAGAAGACTTGGTTGTTCACTACAAGTCAGTAGAGGTGAGCTTCTTCATGCTTCTCCGCTGGGCCAGGCTGGAGGCAGCCACAGGCTCCAACACCGGCTGGCCTGTTTTGTGGTTCAGTGCTGAGTACGTAGCAGCCATTGCTCCCTGTGTGTAAACACAGACAAACACACAAGTCAATGCATCGCACAACCCCGATCGGCACAAGCACCCAAACACACACGCCGATTATGACAAAGACAATAAAGACGCACGCGACGCAGCTGACATAACAATATAATACACTTGTATCGTACAAACAAGGAAAATTAAGATCGATGTGCGCTCTATATAAGAGCATTTCCATCCATCTGTGAACAGTGCTGCCAGCCCTCATTGATTATTTCAACTTAGTCAACTTAAATGTGCAAAAGCTCATATTACTGATAATTTATCAAATATTTAAGGTCACATACTGAGAAGACTCTGCCAAAGACCTAAGTATGGACTCAGGAGGGGTGGGGGGTGGGGTGTGGTTGAATGCCTTTGTAAATTATTCCTTTTTATCTAAGTACTTACATGTCAAACTGATGGTGAATAACGTTTTTTTTTCGCATAAATGTGCTGAATTGCATTGGTGAAGGTGGGGGAAACGTTTCAAGGTGTAACCAGACAGAATACGTTTAAGGGGGGGGTGAATGCTTCTGAAGGCACTGTGCATAGGGACTCACCTTGACCAGGTGGGGAGCGTCGTGGCGTGTGAGCTGGAGGTGCGGGAGCTCGTCCCTGCAGGAGATCCAGGAGTGCTTCAGAACCTGCTCCGCTGCGTACCTCTGGTGCGGGTCTACATGCAGCATGTGAGACAGCAGTTCCTGCACAGCGCAGGGGGACCACAGATACCAACACCCAGTTAGCCAAGACGTACTGGTAAAGTGCACTGCAACCAATGTCTGTCTTTACGAGTGTTTTTAGAAATGTGATGAGACTTACGTTTTTTTCTTTTTTTTCTTTCTCTCAAGTAGAAAATATTAGCGTTTTTCAGTTCCGGTTTAGTGACCGTAGGGAGTAAGTGAAATGTTCTTATTGCCAAATCATAAATGAGTCAAGCAGTCTTAGCTCAATAGCAATATTTTAATCTTATTCAGCCAAAAAAGTCAAATAAATAAGCAAAACGTTTTACATAAATATTGAAATACTTGTTGAGTCTTATTTTCAGTTTTTTGCTATGCATACACACGCACACACACACAGTCAGATATGTGTATCATTGCAAGTAGTGCGTATCTGTAATATGTGTATATATGTGGCTGTACTGACTGCGTGCGTTTGCATTGCAGAGTGTGTGCTGCGGATGTGCTTTGACGTATCAGTTCTGTACCTTGGAGGTGTCAGACACGCTGTCCCAGTTGCCCCCGCTCAGAGAGAACTTCCCGCTGCCAATTCGCTGCAGAATGTCCTCTGGGGTGTCATTGGGCCCGTTAGCAAAGGGGGTGTACCTGCACGGAGAGGCCACAGGGGGGCATCAGAGAGACAGGACACAGTCGCACACTCCCAGTTCCACAGGACAGCAGGTACATCTTCCCGTGACCACCAAGCAATATCACAGTACCACAATACTTGCTGTGCTACCATCTGAGATACACCACATTTATCCCACTATAAACACAACGAAATTCAAGGAAACATTAATGTTGTTTATTTTTTTACTGCATCACAACCACATATAATAGCTGGGACAGGACCAAGAGAACTAATGTATCACTCTCCTGCAGGCGCGTGCGTGTCTGTGCGTGTGTATATGTGTGTTTGTGTGCGTGTGTGTGTCCGTGCGTGTGTGAGTGCGTGTGTGTGCATGTGTGCGTGTGTATATGTGTGTTTGCGTGCGTGTGTGTGTGTGCGCATGTATATGTGTGTTTGTGTGCGTGTGTGTGTGTGTGTGTGTACATGTGTGCGTGTGTATACGTGTGTTTGCGTGCGTGTGTGAACTCACCCAGCTAGCATGGTGTACAGCAGCACACCTAAACTCCAGATGTCACAAGCTGCATCATAACCCTGTCGCATCAGGACCTGAAACGCAGCATTGTTAGGATATTAATCTTGCCCTTTGTACTTTGTCTCTCTCCAACACATATATGCATATGTGCATGCACACACACACACACACACACACACACACACAAACACAAACACACACACAATGATGGCAACTTTTCACTTCAGACACACATACAGTACACAAACTCTCAGAAGATTAGTTGTTACATTCTACTGAAAGCAGACTGTTTAATGTTTAATATGCCATAATCTCAGGTCACAGAGAACAAAGAATATGGGCAATCCGGATGTGTCTTTGAGAAGGTTCAAATGTTTGTCTTGAGCTATTCCTGTCACTGTGTTTCCTAGTAACAACCCCCCCTCCTCCTCAAAGGACTCAAAAGCTCCCCCCCAGCCCTCCCACCGCAGGGACGCACCTCCGGGGCGACGAAGTTGGCGGTGTAGCAGGGCGTGAGCAGCAGGCCGCTCTCCCCGCGCAGCTGCTTGGCGAAGCCGAAGTCGCAGATGCGGATGGAGTCGGGGTTCCCCGAGTCGTCCATGTACAGGATGTTACTGGGCTTCAGGTCTCTGTGGACCACCTGGAGAACGGGCGGAAAGGGTCAGCTCCAGAGTCCAAAAACTTCCTCTGCTTCCACATCCTCAATCCTCACTCTCCCAACACCTGTCTACTGCAAACCTGGGTCAAATACGTCATTGTTTTGGATTCAAATACTTTTCAATGTTTCACTGAGGTTGTCTGGTGTATTGAGACCTATGAAATACTCTCAAAAAGTGCAAACCCCACCTTCAGGTCCTCTTGGTTGGCCAAATGAGCACAGAAAAGTATTTGAATCCAAAACAATGGCATACACAGGTCTGGTCTACAGCTCTTCTCTTCTTGGTGATGGTGTAGAGCTGTGCCACCACCCAGTATTATTACCGCCCTACTCCACATCCCTCCCTGCTCTCACCCCCTGACAGTGCAGGTAGTACGCAATCTTGGTAATCATGTAAAGCTATGACCCCCGAGTCTACAGCCCATGGTTCCTCCCTTTGCACTGTCTTGGTGACGGTGCAAAGCTATGACCCCCCCAGTGTACAGCCCTGGGTTCCTCCCTGCTCTCACCCCCTGGCAGTGCAGGTAGTGCACAGTCTTGGTGACGGTGCAAAGCTATGACCCCCCCCAGTGTACAGCCCTTGGTTCCTCCCTGCTCTCACCCCCTGGCAGTGCAGGTAGTGCACGGTCTTGGTGACGGTGCAAAGCTATGACCCCCCCCCAGTGTACATCCCTTGGTTCCTCCCTGCTCTCACCCCCTGGCAGTGCAGGTAGTATACGGTCTTGGTGACGGTGCAAAGCTATGACCCCCCCAGTGTACAGCCCTTGGTTCCTCCCTGCTCTCACCCCCTGGCAGTGCAGGTAGTGCACGGTCTTGGTGATGGTGTACAGCACCGCGCTGGCCTCGTGCTCAGAGAAGTGCTTCTGCCGGAGTATCTTATCCAGGAGCTCCCCCCCTTTCATCAGCTCCGTCACCAGGTAGACAAACCGCCCCTCGTCATACACCTGGCACAGGGAAGAGAGCACACAGCATGCTGACAACACGTCACATGACTCAGTCACAGCACCAGGTCCAATAATCTCGCTGACCTCTCACTAGAAACTAATGATACACACTGCAAACATTTCTTTTACTTTTTTGAGATTTAAATATTGCCAATGAGGTAAGACAGTTTCCGTTGTCAAGCAAACACGAACTTAAAACAAGTTCTCTCTACTTGAAGTACGATTTTTAAGTCTTATTACAAGACTAAAATGATTGTTCAGTCACGTTTTACAGTGCAAGGTCAGTATGACAGTACATCAGAGCGGGATGTTTATGTTAGAAACAAGACTGAGGCCTAGAGGCACAGGAAAGCCTGTGGACCTGGCAGATTAAAAGCAGTGATTTAGCTGTTCATTCTCTCCACACTCACTATGCTGATAAGGTCTGTGAAAGCAAAGACTCACGTCTTTCAGAGTGATGATGTTGGGGTGCTGGCCGTATCGCATGAGGATCTCTATCTCCTCTGAGGGGTCCCTTTTACTTTTGTCAATGATCTACAATCATACGGGAATTGAAGATATACCACACTGAATTAAACAAGCAACATTCTCCAAGTCAAAACAAATGAGCGAAGAACCCAATCATTCATATTCCTCGCATACATTTATACATTTTCCACATACCTCCATCAGTGTTTTTGTTTAATCTTTAAAAACAAATGAAATATGGATATTAAAAAAATTACCCTTTCAAACTCAAACTAAGTTGGAAAATTAGCGTGTCATGATGCATCAGTTTATATCGACCCAAGTCGGCATGAGCCTGAAGCAATATATGGCATTGTGCTGCCATCTGCTGGCTGTCTTGCCAATTAACTCACCGCTGATTAATATCTGAACAAGCATTAACTAAATAAACGACTGTTTAGGAAGCCATTTCAGAGGCTGTGTGACCGTACCTTGACTGCGAACTCCATGCCAGTGACTCGGTGTAGACAGCGCTTGCAGATTGAGTAGGAGCCCACTCCAATGTCCTCTCTCAGGTCATACAAGTCTGAGAACTGAGCCGAACCACCATGCATCTGCTGGCCGTCAAGTTATCCAATCACCAAGGAGGACAGAGCCAGGGAGTGAGAACAGCAAATCATAGAGGAGGACAGAGCATAGGTGTCAGGGACTCGTACATGAAGGTGTACAGGTTGAAATGGAGATTTAACTGAAGAACTGATCACAAGCTTTTATAAATTTTAAACTTGTGACTTTGCAGTTGATAGGATACTAGGGATCTTCAGACAACATTTCTACCACAAACTGAAAACATAATGCCTCTTTTCAGGTCACAGCCTGGGATTTATAGCCTGGGATTATACCATTCCACTCAGTGACAAAATAATTCTGCAAGCAAGTCTCATAGTTTGAGCATGATGAACTTCCCACTCAAATATGGCATCAACCTGGCATAACTGTGCTGAACTCCGGGGATGAGCTCGGCTAATACATCAATGGTCAGTAACTACTTCTCACAAATCACAGTCTTGCGTAGGCAGTGTTCCAACTAGAGGCGGTGATTCAGAACCAGAACATTCTCTGGTGGTGCCAATGTTAGAAAGTATTTGGACAGTGTTAAAATGTCTGTTTGTTTGGCTCTGTTCTCCAGCAAATTGGATTTGAAAACAAACAATGAATAAAGGTTAAATTAGTTAAATTGCAGACGGTCACCTTTAAATTGAGGATTACATATTTACATCTATATCCATGGAGGAATTGCGGTTTATTCAATCGCTCCCTTAGTGCATGTATAAGAAAGTTTTCAGTATCTGAAAGAGAGCATTGGTGGATGTTTGGATCACTGCCTTGCTGTGGGATGAAGCACCTTCTAATGAGTTTGGAAGCAGATACTTCAGATGCGGATAAGCAGATAAGGTGCTTCTGTAGACTTCAGAATTCATTCTGCTTCTGCTATCAACAGTTACATTATCAATGAAGGCAAGTGAGCCAGCACCTGTGGCAGCCATACATGCACAAACTATAACAACCCCACCACCATGTTTCACAGATGGGAGGGGGGGGGGCTTTGGTCCTTGGGCAGTTCCTTTTAGCCCCCACACTTTACTCTTGCCATCATTCTGATACAACTCAACCTTAGTCTCATCTGTCTAATACCCTTTTCCAGAAATCAGCAGGCTCTTTTCAGTACTACTTATCAAACTGTAACCTGGCCATCCATTTTATGCAGTGTAGCCTCTATAGATATGTTTGTGAAGTCTTCTGTGGAGAGTCACCACGAACACATCCACTCCTGCCTCCTAAAGAGTGCTTCTGAGCTTCAGACAGGTGTTTGGGGTTTTTTCTTCATTATGATGAGAATTCTTTGGTCATCAACTGGAGAGGTCTTCCTTGGTCTACCAGTCCCGTAGTGATTGCTGAGCTCACCAGTGCTCTTTCTTCTTAATGATGAGCCAAAGGGTCTATTGTTTAGCCTATATCCCTGACTGTTTTTTTTTTCTCTCTCTCAGCCTCATAATTGCTTCCTTGACTGTGATTGGCACAGCTATTGTCCTCATGTTGACAAATGCCAATAGGCAATCAAAAGCACAGAATAGACTAGATAATGAATGGTTTCTTATACCTGCACTAAGGATGCAATTGAATGCAGAACTGATCAGAAACAGCTGAGAACCTGTCCAATTACTTTTGGTCCCCAAAGATTTATAAAAAGGGATGAGGTTCCTACAACAGATAACCCAATATGGAGGTAAAAACCCTCAAATGAAAGGACTTTAACCCCATATTCATTGTTTCATTTCAAATCCAATGTGCTGGACCAAAAGAACAGAAATTGTACCAGTGTCCAAATACTTACGGACTGCACTGTAGTCAGGCGCATACATCAGCCTTTACTGCAGGGTGATGATGTGGTGGGGGGAGGCAGTCATATGAACTGAAAACCCACATTAAAAGGTGACACTGGTCAGATGATAGCCTCCCGTGTTTGTTGCGGTAGTGTCCATCAGGCCTACCTGCACGATCGGAAGGATGTTGACCAGGGAGGGGCCCTTGCTGTCCTCCAGGGGGGTGGGTGCCACAAAGCTGAAACCCTTAAAGAGCTGGTGTGCATTGGCACTGGGTGGGACGCCGGGGGAATCTGCCATCACAGAGACGAACATGGTCAGAACGCGGTCAGAACACGGTGAGAACATGGTCCAGAATGCTAGGCCTGTAAGCTACTCCATTTCACACATTTGCACACATTCACTGGAAAACTGCTTTTTCAGATTTTTTATTTACCATTCTATGAAAGGACATGGTTATTCCCCCTGAATATACCACTCTAAGAATCAATATGGTTACTTTTGTACAATAGTAATCATGTTAATCATATGCTATGGCTATTAAAGGGGGGGAAAGCTTCCCTTTCGTCTTTTTAATAGCAGTAATGGAGAACATTACATGTGCATGCTGTACTCACAGCCAAAGGAAAGAGCAAAATAATTTGCACAATATTGGAAAGATACTTGATATCTCTAGTTACTTTTGGTGAGCAGAAAATATAAAATCATATTGCTAGACGGTCAGAGGGAGAGGTGTCCATCACAGACTACTCTGCGCTCACCTTTGGGGGTTTTCGCAGTGAACTCCGGGTCGAAGCAGAACGTGTCATCAGCTTTCCCCGCCGCAGGCTTGAAGGGAGGCGAAACTTCCCTCCTAAACAGCTTCTGCCAGCCGGAGCAGAGACACGCAGAAGTTACCCTGTCGGCTCTTATGAAGGGGAAGCTCATTACTCCACTACCAGCCTGTCACTATGCGGGTGCGTGGACTCACCCAGGGCCAACTCTGTCAGGTCCCTGTCACCCATATCAGGGACAGTCTACTCAGAATCACTTAACGCTGTATATATGACCCATTACAACAGCTCCATGACACTAACTGAACATTTACTTACAGATATGAAGAGGACAAAAAAACTTCAAAAGCTCAGTTAGCCCGATTCCACTCAACCCTAAGCAGGTGCGGCTGAGACAAAGGTCGCTTTATGTTGAAAGGAATTTCCCTTTCCAGTGCCAGAGCTTTGAAACATATTTGAAATTCTTCAATCGAACAGGCCGATTTGAAGGTATTGCCATGCGGTTTGACCACAGTGAGTATTTTGTGTAGGCGTTCCCTCACACTTGCAATACAGCATGAGCTGAGCCCCGCCTTGGCTCCTGTGACATTATTACCAGTTGGGATGGGAGTGGCTCTTCGGGCCTGCCGTGCTTCATTAAAACCCTCATTAAAACGGATTAAAACTCACGCACACAACGCAGACTGTAAGAGGGCGGCCATATTACGAGGTCAGAGCTGGCATGAGGCTCTGAACACTGCGACGGCCGCACCTGTTACCTCCTGCGGGACGGGCCAGAGAGGGGGCGTGGGCCACAGGGCGGCGGGCGTGTGTGTGGCGCTCCACGCCCGGGCGTGTGTGTCGCCCCCTCGCCGAGGAGGGCCGCGGACGTGACAGATTAACCTTGTCCGCTCGGCGGGAGCGGCCTTGTCTCCGCTTCACGGCGCATAAAGTAGGGCTGGCGACTGAAAGGCTCCTCGCCGGGCCCATTAGCACGGCTCAGTCAGAAGCTGGCCTGCTGCCTGGCCTGTTTGTGTGCCGGAGCGAAGAGGAGGGACGGGGGCTGGGGGCGTCTCTTCCGCACCTGCTGCTCAGTCTTAACTTTAGGGCCGCATGCTACTGCACGAGCCCCAGCCACTACATCAGCGGAATTTAAAGGGTCCATACAGTACCCTGCTGTGACAGGGCAAAAGGTTTCTTAAATCGATCATTAAAGTAAAACTTTTTTTTTTTTTAAACGTTAATAAATCAATACAATTATTATATTTTTGGCAGAATCAGCTGCATGTTTAAATATTTCCTCCAATCATTTCAAACTCAAATTTAAATTTCTGGTTGGCCACATGGATATCTGAAGTATGTTTATAAATTGCACCCCTATGCCCACAAGAGGGAGACAGGCATCCAGTTTGTACATTCAATGTACAAAACAAAATCCAGAAGATTACCTGCATTGTGTGAGCCTGCTATTTAAAACAATTGTTCCTCCCATTTTACACCCCTGTGAGCTATTTTACAAAATACAGAAGGGGAAAACTGCTTTACATCTACTAATAATACCTAGTTTGCCAGCCAGCTGCAGTTTCTGAAAATTCAGAAAAATCAGGCAGGGGGAAGTGGTGAAGATCACAGATAAGAAAAGGGGGTGGCATTAAAGACGTCATCTCAAATAATGCCCCCCCCCAAAAAAAATCCCACTTGAAATACCCCCTTACCCCAGGTAGGAACCTCACATTGCCGATTAGGTTCAGCGCTCCTGCCACTTGGTCAAAATGTAAAAGCGGAACAGCTCTTGTTTTTGAGCGTGCCTGGACTGTGCTAGGGTTGGCAGGGGAGTTGCCATGGAGTCGTACACGCCCCCACCGCAGAAAATAGCAACTTACAGACGTGTCGGTACGGGAGGCCGAACACTTGAAAATGAGTCAATCTGGATGCCTCATCTATCAGAGATACTTCTCACAAAGTGATCAGCCAGCATCCCATACTTCACTGGGTGTTCAAGTGAGTTTACATTCACATTCACACTACTGCCACTTCCAAACATTAGAGTGGGGGTTAACATTGAGTTGCAAAAACAAACAAACAAACAACCAAACAGACAGACAGACAGACAGACAGACAGAAGCCGCCAAATAATTAATGTAAAAGGTGAGCGTTGTGTTCTGGAATGAAGGCAGGCTCGACTGAGTACTCGGCTCTCTTGTCACACTCACGTTCCAGTCGATGGTGGAGAAGAAGGCGTGTCTTTTGATCTCCTCTACCCCATCAGAACCAGCCCCTGAAAGACAACATAACAGCAATTATGACCCTGTTAGCGATACAGGCGCATGCAAACACACTTAAACACACGGACATTAACCGCGCTCACTTAATGCATGCATTTGGCTCGACCTCGAAATGTCTCAAATTAGGCCATACAACAGAATGTGGTAGCATATGGGGTTAGCATGTAAACTGACAGATTAGGTAACATTAGAGCTAAGTTAAACGCCATATATTTAGCTAACTTAGCTAATATAGGTAGAATATGTTGTTAGGTCTAACGGTTATTAGCTATGCTGTACGTTTCTCATGAAAATGAATGAAACGCATTAGTACTGGCTAGTTGAACAAGACAGACCATTTATCATACTACTGCAACTACCTGGCTGACACAATTTGGATAACACAAACATAAAAGGGAACATTTATTTACCTATGGTCAAACAGCACCTATGGTTAAGTTTCACATAGGTGCTGGCCATATCAAGTTAGAGCTAGTTATCTATTCTAGCTAGACACGAGTTGGCCACGAAGGTCCTGCTGAAAAGGTAACTAGTCACACCAAATCACACCCAATATAACAGTTAGCTAACGTAGCGAGCGGTCACGTCGAGCTCTATACTAGCTACAGTAGCAAGCAAACTTAAATTACGTTAGTTAGCTAGAAATATGTTGTTATTATTAGCAGACTAGCTAGTAAGGTAACATTGCACCGTTATCTCACTGAGCTGGATAACAAAATTAGCTGGATGTTTCATTAGTTTGTTCATACAGTGCAGATTAAATTAATAAAAAGCATGCATAATTTTGAATTACGGACATAATGAGTCGCCTTGTGTTAAGATCCGTTGGATTTAAATTGAGTTATTCTTGCGCAAAAAATTCAAATGTATTTTATAACTTATTTTTCTAAGCCTAAATTTCCCACTATTAAAGTTCACCCAGACTGTATGGGCATGGTAATGAGAATTCTCAATTAGCTATTATTGACAGACCGTGCCCCGACTTTAAACACATTGTTGTTTGTTACCATAGCTACCTCAATGGGGAGCGAGTCTATGTTCCCACAGCCCTATGTTCCCACAGCTCTATGTTCAGTTGACTTCACACTCAGCAGGCTGCTTGCATGGGACCTGAAGAAATCCAGTGTATGTTTGTGCAATTTAGACACAGTACACGTTCAATTATCTATACGTTTTTAATGAACAAGCAAACAAGCGAAATAAGAAAAAAAAAATACACTATTTATGCAGTTCACTTAAAACTGGAAAGGGCTCTACATCAGTACTTTTCAACCTTTTATGTGCCAGGAACAGGCATCTGCAAGTGCTGTCCTTTGAGGACTATTTTGACATCTAAATATATAAAGTTCAGTTTACACGATCAATAATAAACATTTAATTTTGAAAAAAAATTAAATCTTAGAAATGTGGGAACATAGGGCTGTGGGAACATAGGGATGACCCCCCTCAATGCTACGCGCTCATCTGAATTTTCACAAGCGAGCTAACTTTGTATATGAACTATGATCGATAGCTAAGGTAAGGACGCGGACTAATCCAATAATATTTGTTGTACCTAGCTAGCGAACTTAAGATAAAAGCAGAACTATAACGTCCTTATGGAAGCAAACTAGCTAGCTAACGTTATCGATAATGTCACCTTATGAAAGCAAACTATCTAAATTAATATAACCAGAAATAGTCTAATAGTCCTTAAAAGGCACTCTAATTTAAGTGAACCAATGTTAGTCAAATATTTGCATTGTTTTGCCTGAAGGCCAGTGACACAAACTGCAAGGATAGGGGAATGGTTATGTGACGCACTACGAGGAGAACATTCTTAACTGGTTGAAAATAGGACGATACATTTTAAACGCTTACTTCTCCAAAAATAAAGAAGACATAGTCAATACTTTCGTGTTTCAATGCCCTGTTGCCCTGCAAATTGCATATAAAAACCAAGAAAGAGTGATCAATCACCATGTTACTCCTTTAATGCTTTATGCTAATATTTTAAGGGTATCTATAACACAGAAATGGCAACGTAGCAATACCAAAATCAGTAGTTGACGAGCCTGTTGCCATTGTAGTAGACCTGCGAAATGGGATTGAGGTTTTGAAACTGATGAGATATTTTGGTTCAAAATGTGCTATTTTGAATGAAAGTGCCAACCAATGCAAACATATACATGAATACACATACATGCACGCAGATAAACGTATGCGCACAAATGTGTACACATGCATGAAGTATGTGACATATGTGACATGTACGCAGGCACACAGTAGGTTCTGACTACCTCTGCTTACACCCTGGTTCAGTAGAATGTGTGGAGGAGGGCATGACTCACACTGCTCTCATTTAGCAAGGAAAAAAACAAGCCTGATCGACATTACCACCTGCCACCGTCTAATTAGTTCTCCAGGCTGTTGCCAGAAGAAATTCAGTATTTCATTTTTATAATTAAGTAAAAATTAATTCCTCTACACAGTAAGCAGTCATATCTATTCAATTTAACATTCTGCATTTTATTCATTATTTAGTTAAACATAAGCTGTGGTTCAAGACCAAATAGTGTAAGCACATAATAACACTGTTTTATTTGGTCAGGGACACCTGGACTACTAACAGAGCGAGTCAGCTCATTCCAGAGCCCTGCAAAGTACTGCACCATCCAAACAGTGACATCACCACCAACTCCGGGAGGGGAAAGTGGAGGCGACGTACCCAAGCGATTGGCTGGATTGCGCTTGAACAACATCCTCAGAAGGCTCTGAGCTTCCGGGCTCAGGAACTGCGGCATACCCAGTTTGGCTCTGCAGGAGGGGTTAAAAAAAAAAAGGTGCGGTCATGAGTCTTTCTCTCAGACGCATTACATCATCATTATCTTCAGCAAATTTTCAATACTCGTTGTGTATCACAATGCCTCACAGGCCTTCAGTTCTAAAGAAGTGAATGAATAATAGTCATCGCGCTATGAGTGCATTTTCTTAATGTGATGGTGTGAATTATTTATATATTTTTTTCCCACTAACAACCAACAACTTTCATTCACAAAATGATCACTCACTTCAGTATCATGCTCATGGTTTCGTTGCGGTCTTTTCCTTGGAATGGTAAAGTCCCAGTCAACATTTCAAACTGGGAGCGAAAAAGAGAAATACAAATGCAACATTCATGATGTAGCAAAGACGCCCTTAGATGATTATCATTATTGGAAGAAGTAATTTGTGGGACAGGAAGAAGGAGAGGAGCACCAAAGTCATACCATAAGGACACCTAGCGACCACCAGTCAGCACTTTGGGTGTGTCCTCTCCTGTTGACCACCTCTGGGGCCATGTATTCCACAGTACCACAGAAAGAATAGGCTTTCTTATCCTGGTCTACTGACTCTTTACTGAGCCCAAAATCTGCACAGAAACAAGCTTTGTTAAACTCTCTCTCCATCTCTCTCTCTCCGTCTCTCTCTGACACACACACACACACACACACACACACACACACAGCAACTTAAAATGATTACAGCATAAATATTACTCCCTCTGTCCAAAAAAATTAAAAAGATTAAGTGTGCCATGCCTATTTATGTACAGTATGTCAGGCCAAATTATATGTCAGTATAGTTCAATACAATATAAACAGCTTTAAAATATCCTTTTCAGATCACTGCCAATCCTGCATAAGCTAATGGTGATAAGATTCCTACGATAACAGTGATCACTCCATTCAATATTATTGACATTCGTTTTGAAGTTTTACATTTTTAAAATTCAAACTGGCACAATAAAAATTATCTTGAACAGACATATTTGCAATTAAATAAAAATTATACAGCTGTGTGTAACTATAACGGTAACTAAGCAGTATGAAAAAACAGACTGCAGAAACGGGTTCCTACCTGTTAGCTTGATATGACCAGCTTCATCAAGCAAAATGCTGAAAATGAAAACATTTCATCAACAATCAGAGACATAGTTCAGGACATGACAGCTGCTGGTCACTTGTGATGATGCCAATGGCATCAAAAGAGACTCAATATAACAAGGTGTATCACTGAAGAAAACCTACATCTGGATGTACAGTACACAAAATTACACCATGCTACATTTAATATAAAAAATGTGATTCCATGTTTTACAAGATATCAGGCTAAACGGGTCAAGCCTAGAAGAGCAGGCCGCTGTCTATATGAAATCCTTTGGCTATGACCTTGTCTCTCTGAGTGGCTTCACCGTGCAACAGCAATAGTGGATATTTTTACATTGAGGATAATATCCAGTCACCAGAGTGTTACAGAGTGTGGAGCTTCTTGCAAGCGTGGTGTGTTTTGCCTGTCTGCCTTGTGTGCGGTTCGTGTACATATGCATGCCCATCGTGCGTGTCGGTGTGCTATGGAGGTTAATAAGAGAGGGGGTAAAGTCAAAGGTTAAAGGTCAAAGCTAATGATATACATTACTTTTCAGGCTTCAGGTCTCTGTAAACAATGCCTAGGTTGTGAAGATGGTCCAATGCAAGGGCCAACTCTGCAAGGTAGAATTTCACATCCTCCTCTGTAAACATAACCTAGTGAGAACTGGACAGATTTACCCTCTGATCTTCATCTGTACACAAACAAGTCATCAACATCATTCAGAAATACACATTACAGTAGAGATGCAGTCAAATATTGTTCATCAATAAAAAGACAGTGGTTATTATTTCATATAATTTCATTTCAACAATTTGAATCTACTGTGTGTGAATCAAGAGTCTGTGGAATAATCAATTTCTTGCAAATAAAAACATTAGATAGTGGAATGATAGAAGGTCTAAATGACACATTAGTTAAATGCTGTACACCATTAGCTCAGGGTCAGGCAGCTCAGAGACACTGATATTTATGCAAATGATATGACTCAACACATTATACCCCATGTGGGGTGGGATGGATATTCCCTATGCTACACAAACCAAAAGACATATCCGGGTTCTGTGCTTCTCAAACAGAAGAGCAAAGAAGTCTTGCCGGGAATATTAATATTAGCAGAAGGAGGCTTTATGATCACATGGATTTACTATGTGTAAATATCTCGAGAAGGCGGAAAATGAGCATGCACACATCAGAGTAACAAGAGGAACAAGGTGGCCTTACCTCTTTGGATAATCGAGTGAAGACGTCTCCGCCCCTGAGAAAATCTAGAATTAAATAGAGTTTCCCTTCAGTCTGAAAGGCTGAGAGAGGAAAGAGGTGGGAAGGAGGAAGCAACAGCAACAGATATCAGATCAGTTAGTCTGTCTCATTTCATAAACAATTGAGACCAAGCAACATTTTCCATAACAAATGAAACAGCTGCTTTTTTCCACCTTTAAGAAAAGCAGTGAGTATTGAGAAAATTGTGTCACCATGGCACCAGGTTCAGCAGTATGGCAAAATAACAATGCAAAAACACCTGGTACCTTTAACAGTACTAACAGGGTATTAGACTCACCACAGGGTGTGGTGAGTCTACAGGATGTGACTATGCTAAAGGGTTATTAGAAACTTCACTTCAATCTTTACACCATGGTAAAGATTAACTGTGCTAAAGGACTATTAGTATCACTGTATTACAGACTAAATGTGCTACAGGACTATGAAACTTGACTGCTGAAGGAGTATTAAACTCACCATAGTGCAGCTTGACAATGAAAGGGTGGTTCACTTCCACCAGAATATCCCGCTCCATCTTCGTTCGAACCCGGTCCCTCACTGCCAGACAAAGACAGATGTGAATCAGGGGAAGGACCCCCGTGGCTCAGCGAGAACGGAGATGGAAAGGACATCACCACGCATTGATCACTTCCAACCTTCAAAGGTCAGCGTTCGATACTAATCTGCTGCTTCTTCCTCAAACTATGTATAACATTTCTCTCATTCTGGGTCCGACCCTTCTGCAAGATTAGCCTTTTCAAAAGAAATGTAGGTTCTGAGGCTACTGGCATGGAATTAAATTCAGACATGGAAATTGTAATCAGGATACTCAACTGATTCACATTTTGCCTGTGTGCACCATCTTAGTCAAAGCAAAACACATTTTTTGAATGAACTACATGAAAAAGCGAAGACACAAAATCACTTTGAAACAACAGAATTACCTTTTAGTGAAGCCTTTTTCAGTACTTTCATTGCATACAGTTGCCCTGCATCTGGACCCACAATCTTCCGAACCAGAAATACCTTAAAAAACACAAAAGAAACCCAACCTCATTCAGGGTTTCATAACTTTCCTGAACCCCGGAATGTAAAACATCATGAAGTCTATTATAAGGGCTAATTTTCTGAGGAGCGTTTAACCTTTTAAGAAAGCACTTAATTGATTTAGCTGGGCTAAAAGCAATCATTCCATTTCTAGCAGTATTGCCAATATCTCTGCCAACTTTAAACCTTGCTTTATATATAATAAATTGTGCTCCTTTTAATTTTAGATTGATCAATTGAATTGATCATCTGTCAGTAATTACATAACATAGTTACATAACACTGCATTTGCCAGTGAAATAGCTTTAGTCTATGTATGGTTGCGAAAAGTCCAGTAAGGTAAGACTAGCCTTTCTAATATCAACAATAACAAAGTACAATCAAAGGTTTTCCAGCTTAAAACACAAAGGGTGCATGATACAATATCTAGTTTACTGAATGGGGGTTGAATATAGCAAGGGATGGCATTTTAAAGCCAATGTATTAGGACTGGGCTAAGTGTTGTATGTATTAGGACCGGGCTAAGTGTTGTATGTATTAGGAGGACCGGGCTAAGTGTTGTATGTATTAGGAGGACTGGGCTAAGTGTTGTATGTATTAGGAGGACTGGGCTAAGTGTTGTATGTATTAGGACCGGGCTAAGTGTTGTATGTATTAGGAGGACTGGGCTAAGTGTTGTATGTATTAGGACCGGGCTAAGTGTTGAACACAGACACTCACGGACGGATATGGTTTACGAGCAGCCCACCTTGCCGAAGGACCCCTGACCCAGCACCTTGAGCAGCTCAAACTGGGAGGGGTCAGCTTTTTCACAGCCCTCCTTCACAAGGTGGGTGATAGGGATCTCCTTGTAAACGCCCTCATCCTACGGAGACAGGAACAGGACTGACCCTCCAGGCAGTAGCTACTGATGCCAAGTGTGCAACAACCCATCATAGGCAGCTCCTGCTTTTGGCTTGCGATTGGGTTCGGGATTAGTTAGAATCTGGGTGTGAGGGTAGAGTTTGTTTCGGGTAGTGTCATGACAAGGCTACTCGACTCAAGGTCCTCGGGTCATTAGTGAACGCCACCTGATTCACTAATGAGCTTACTTCCTGAAACATGGGGGTAAAATAATTAGTGGAGTGAACACCTGCAGACAGTTTGTTATGGGATGCATCTCAAATGGCAAAAAACCTGCCTTCTTAGGCAGTACTTTAAGGCACGATGGCATCGAGCGCTGTCCCGTTAGAAAAGCGATGCCTTCTAAGGTGCCTTCATTTGGCCGGTTTTCACGGCTGCATGCATGTATGCTTCGTCAGGAAGGATATGCCAAAAGTCTTTGCGATTACCTCAGGGTTCTTACTTCCGTTGAAATAATGGCAGCTGAAAACAGCGGGGCGGCACGGATGGTGCAGTGGGTAGCACTGCCGCCTCACAGCAAGGAGGTCCTGGGTTCGAATCCCCGTCGGCCGGGGCCGCTCTGTGCGGAGTTTGCATGTTCTCCCCGTGTCTGCGTGGGTTTCCTCTGGGTACTCCGTTTTCCTCCCACAGTCCAAAGACATGCACGTTAGGCTAATTGGAGAGTCTAAATTGCCCATAGGTCTGAGTGTGTGAGTGAATGGTGTGTGTGCCCTGCGATAGACTGGCGACCTGTCCAGGGTGTATTCCTGCCTTTCGCCCAATGTATGCTGGGATAGGCTCCAGCCCCCCTGCAACCCTGATCAGGATAAGCGGGTTCAGATAATGGATGGATGGATGGATGAAAACAGCGGCAGAATTCGCAAAGAATTGTATAGAAGAGCTTGTTCACAAGTGTGAGTATACAGCAAGCTGGATAAATTGTTGTAGTTATATTTTTTTAAGCTACATTGTAATTATTTAGTACACTGGAATAATGTATTTAATGTTTTTAAGCCTAGGTGAGCTTTCATAAGCCAGTCAGCTTACTTGCTTGTAATCATACACGGTCACGCATCACATAGTCATGTTACATTTCTGTCAAAGCCTGTCCCATTACGGGTTGCCTAGGCACCTGTGAAGACTCCTTCAAAGGACAGTGACTAATCAACCAGCAAGGCAATGCACAGCGCCTCTCCAAATCAACATGGAAGGCAGGATGTCACAGTTCTTGCTCAGTAAGGCAGTGCGTGGGTTTGAATTCAGATATTTCACCCTGAAGCAACAAGCTTATTGCATTCTAAGTCTTTGCTGATGCATAAACATTTAGCATATCAAATATCAAGGACACAAGTTGGCCTGAAAGAAATATGATAAGCAATGAAACTCGCATCACGTTTTTGTCCGTAAGTTAGCCTAGACAGTCAGCTCCTATACAAATCCTTTCACTTCATCAACCCTTTTGATACGGAAAACCGGACCAGAAACCAAGGTTGGTCTTAAGATAGGACCATTAAAAGCTCAGTGAAGCCAACCTTCATATAAACCTTGAGTGAGTATGAGAGAAGGAGAAGGAGAGCGGGAAGAAGGTTGTCTCCGCATTATTAATTGGGCCAAGACCCTGGCATGCCGCAGCAATACTTGCCACCGCTGGGAGAGGAAGATTCAGCGAAGGAGGACGTCGACGACATCAAAGAGCCGCTAACCAGCTTAGCCATGGCGATGATCCGCTCCTCCGCTGTCCGGAACAGCGGCGGCTGAATTATTAATCGCCACCGGGAGAGAGCCGGCTCCACAGAGCACACACTCCACTGCCGTTTCAGAGTCCTCCAAGGACAGCTCATCCTGGGGACATCAACGCCACATCCTGACACTTTAAATCTTTACTCCTGCCACGTAACTGACATGGGCTGTGATGGCTTTGGACTTGCACGTCTCTTATTAGCCAAAGATCTTTTTTGCCTATATTGCTGTAGATTTACCTTTGGAATTCAGGAGAAAATTACCTGGTGCACCACTGCAGAGGTATTAAGACTGACAACATTCTGGGAAAATGTAACCAACATTTGCTTATGCATACTTAGTTAAAGTTGAAAGTTAAAAACAGGTTTGGAAAAGTCCTGTCCATCAGTCTTCTGGAGTCATACATTCATTCATTCGTCCATTATCCTAACCCACTTATCCTGAACAGGGTCGCAGGGGGGCTGGAGCCTATCCCAGCATACATTGGGCGAAAGGCAGGAATACACCCTGGACAGGTCGCCAGTCCATCGCAGGGCACACACACCATTCACTCACACACTCATACCAATGGGCAATTTAGACTCTCCAATCAGCCTAACCTGCATGTCTTTGGACTGTGGGAGGAAACCCATGCAAACACTGGGAGAACATGCAAACTCCACACAGAGAGGCCCCGGCTGACGGGGATTCGAAGCCAGGACCTCCTTGCTGTGAGGCGGCAGTGCTACCCACTGCACCATCCGTGCCTCCTGGAGTCATACAGTTTTAAGCAAACTTAAAAACCAGCAATTTCTCCTGAAATTCAGTTCAAGTCTTCTGCTCAAATGTCATTTTTCTTTTCCATTTTCAGCACAATCAGTAATAAAAGCCAAAGGAAACAGTGAATACGAATGCTGAGTGTGACACCTTGAGTGGTCGGTGCGGACTGTATATGCTGTGGCAGTTTACAGGTTTCTGGATGATGTCCCAGAAAATCCCCAAAACGGTTCAGATATAAGGATATAGAAATCCCTGATATATGAATAATGTCAGTCTGAAGCCAACACAGCACTGGACGAGTTCTCGTGCTCTGTGAACCGAGGCACCACTAAAGTATGGACTGGCATTGACCTTGTAATAAATGGATATACCGGAGTCCATCCAAGTCATGCAAGGACAATATGCCCCATATAATTACATAACCACCAGAACCCAATATGTACCCTTATGCGGTTGCAACTTGCACAACCTCATTATATAATGCCCTGCTGCTTGATCATTTACGGAAAGATATGATCGGAAAACAGCGGATGCTTACTTTTTATTACAAGCCAGGCTAAGAAATGGTAGTAGTACAGGAAAAAGACCACTCCAGCAGAAACGATAGCTGGAATGCGTGATCCTCTGAGTGTGTGTGTGTGTGTGTGTGTGGGCATGTACTGCATGTCTGTGGCCAGGACGCACATCTTTTCAGTGATGGCGTCAGCAGCCCACTCTTGCTTGCTGTGGGAGTTGAAGAACAAGGTTGTGTGGACCATTCAGCTTCTAAGTGCAAATGAGGAAATTGATATGTGGAGTATACATCAGGCAAGGGAGCCTGGAATTATGGACTATGACCATACGGGGGAGAAGGGCAGTCATGTGACCCTGTGCAGCAGTACCAGAAACTGCTCATCACCAGGGAAACGGTGTATTTTGTGTTCCTTCTTGGCTGAACTAAGTGGCTCCAGCACAAAATAAATTGTTATGCCTAGAAGGGGTATCTTGTTGTTGTGAATATTATCATTCTCATTATATTTCCTTTTATATTATATTATAATTGGATCTGGCGTGAAGTGTTTTGCTGACGGGATCGCCTCCTTATTACAAGGCAAGGTTGGCTTTTTCCGTCTCAACCCAACAGCCTCCAGGAGTTCCAGTGATGACGCTTTAGTTTGAGTAATGCACAAGCGCACTGTTTCTTGTAAGGTGCAGAGGGGTCTGCCATCTTTTTTCATGGGGCATGGGGATCCCATTCCTGGAGGGGCGTATCCGTATTTTATTCACAAACTTCTGGTCCTTATTATTTAATTATCCATTACCTGTTTTTGTCTTGTACATTACACAATGGTAAATAGCTTCATGTAGAGACAGAAAAAAAAATGTAATAAGTATTTATACATTTTTAATTTATTAAAATTATTAATTTAAATATTTATAAATGTATCCATAAATGCACACTAACAAAATTTTATACAACATGATTCATCTAATTAAATTAACTGACCACTGTAGGACCGAGCATGGTAGGCTAGTACTCACACAGTGCGAGAGCGACTCCCCTTCCTCCATTGGCTCCTCTGTCGACTGGTGCCCATTGACCTGGAAGAAGAAGACATTACCTCAGACAGACCAGAGACGATGGCTCGCAATGATGACATCAATGGAGAAGTGAAAACTGTTTGCACCACAGTTCCCCAGAGGCCGAGAGGGAAAGCGGAAGGATGATGTCAGTAAGCAGGAGTGAAAGAGCGCCCCTGGGGCCACCCTCCTCAGGGGCTTCAGCAGTGAGCTAACGCAGGAGACCGGCTTCAGACCGGAGCCAGGTCCCTCAAATTGCTTCCGCTCTCGCGTGATGCGGTCACACACAGCTAAGTGTGGGCGGAGGCCTGCTTCTCCAAACTGCCAAAATACCACAAATAATAATTACAATAAAAAAGTAAATACAGTACATCATATAGTTAAAAAAAAAATGCTTCTTATAGCTTTCCATATGGTCACATTGCAGCTAAGCTTCAGCTATCATCAAAGCATATGAAGGAAGATATGATAAGATTTTAAGTTGCTTAATTAACAGGATAACACTTTTACCTGTGCATAAACAATAAACAATAGTACAATAAACTGTACATTAGCCTACATATACAGGTTATGGGCATAATGCCCCCTGTGTGATCTACTTGTGTTTTACCATGGAACAGTTCTTCAGACGCAATGGTTATTCTCTATGTAACAGATGCTTAAACAGATAATCCAGAGCAGCTCAGAGGGTTATCAAGGCAAGATACATAAATGCATATATTAGAGAAGAGACAAATAAGGACGTGTGAAAAGAACAGGAAGTAACAATGAGTAATGGCGAAGCACACTTGAGTAATGCAGTGACGATACGTAGGTAGGTCTTTAGCATACTAATGGAATACATTGTGAATTTATGAAAATGCCCAAATGTCAGAAATCGACCACGTTCGCAGCTGAAATGTAAATTTCCATTGAGTGTTTTGTGCAGTCGTTATTATTTTATCACTTGTATTCATTTCTCGATAGAAGGCTTTCAAACGCAGGGAACCTTTCTGCATTTCCCATTGTAGAGGAGCCTGGGGGAATAATTTGAAGTCCGGTACGCGTAGATGCGGCACCGCCTCGCGCTTTCTGAAACAAACAGCCGAACCTCCCAGTGCCGCTATTAAATCTGTCTGAATAAAGCACCGTTTCTGCCGGAATAGAGCGGCCATGATACCATTCTGTTAAAAGGCACTTTGGGCCCTTCAGTAAGAAAATGAAAGCGAGGGAGAGAGCTTGGGGGAGGAAGTACAAAAGCACTTTGAGTCTGCCTTAGGAGGGCGATTCGTGTGATGGGTGCTCGTGAAATCCACCTCTTGCTCTCCCTGGTACACACCTCCTAATAGGGCCACTTATTGACTCACCGCACAAAACACACACACACACGTCAGCCTTTTATTAGGGAGAGGAAATATTTACTTTATCAAGGGCAGGTTTTTTTTAAACTGCCATGATCGCTCTCGCACACAGATCCTTAAATGCACACGTTTACAATCTCATGCTAACACAAATACTTGCACCAGACACACATGCCCACACACACGCACGCATTATGCATGCATATGCGCACGCTTACAAACTGATACAGAAAATGGAACATTTGAAGAAATAGCAACATCACAATGGAAATTATCCTTCAATAAAAAGTCCAGTGCAATGTGCTGTGAATTTCTACTGTAAATATTTTCTTGAAAGTTATATTCAAAGTACTGGGGCTCACCATTCAGAACTAAACAAACCCTAAGCTGGGAATTCTGTGTGTGTGTGTGTGTGTGTGTGTGTGTGTGTGTGTACCATACATGCACACCAGTGGGCACATGACTGTGAGCATGTGTGAGTGTATGCAGTCCCGCACAGGAGTGTGTATGTTAGTGAGTGTATGCAGGCATACGAGTGTGTCTGTGCATGTGTGTGTGTCTGTGTGTGTGTGATTATGCTCTTATTGGCAGTCAGAGGGACAGAGATGGAGCAGTGGGATACGTCTCCGACATCAGCACCCTTCAAGGCTACTGCAGTAAGCTGACCGGGGAGAAGGTGGGGGAGGTTCCTGACATCACCACCAACAGCGACACCCCCCAAACCCCCCCCCCACCACCACCACCACCACCACCCATTCTTACCCACTCACACTACACTCTGTGTGGGTGAAGCTTTGACTGCCAATGAAAACCGCCACTTCTCACCATTTCTTTCATGTGGATGTTTGTGCGGTATGGATACATTTGTGTGTGTGTCTGTGTGTGTGTGTGTGTGTGTGTGTGTGTGTACATGCATAAGAGACCACGTTTTCTCCCACTTCATCACCATGGATGCCAGAGCTGCATTGCTAGGAGTGTTTTTGGTGTTATGCAGCGCAACCTCTCTGAATTACATAAACGCGAGTTCCTTTTTCACTTACGAAAGGATGAGACACAATGTCTCAAGAAAAAAACACTGTCACCATGCCACTGCGTCCCTGATGTGTTATGTACTGGATCTTGCTTTGATTCTCATATCATTATTTGCCAATTAAATGTCATTGTAGCATAATCATATTTGCATTTAGGAGCAGGCCTATACACTCACCAAGCACACATTACAGTGGTAAGCAGAAAAGCATCTCTGAACACACAACACATCAACGAATCAAATGTCCCTACCTTAGTGTAGCCTATCCACCTAGGCAGAAGTAGAAGTCTAAAAAATAAGTCCAATAAATACCTAATAAAGTGCTCACTGACTCAGCACTAAAGCACTTGATGTGCTCCCAGTAAACAGCTTTGTTTCAGTACTACATTTTGGAGCGGGACATCTATGGTTACAAAGCTTCTGTAACCATAGATGTCACCATATGCAGCAAAGCTGAAGAAATACACAGTCACTTTAAAATCCACAACAGACAACCAGAAGCCGCATTTCCACTAAATCATAATTGCATCACAGTGGCTGTATTCACTCTTCCACCAGATTCAGACTTTGTGGTCACAGCCAGTCAAAGAAACCTCAACACTGTGGCCCTTATTGTGGTAGGATTATATGATGACTGTTAAGAGTTGAAAGATTCTTGTACCAAAGGCGCAGGGTGGTGGTCTTAAGAGAATGGACAAAGACAGTGAGGCAGTGAAAAGCTATCTGTGCTCCAGAGGGCACAAGCCTACAAAAGAACAGTGCCAGGTTTTCCCTCATACTACAACAGAAACCACACAAAGATGTGTGCTATTGCATTCAGAGGGGTCAGGGACACTGTTCGAGCACTCTACCAGTTAGAATCCATTAAACCACAGGTTCAAACATGGGGCCGCCTGATTTACAAATGGAGTTGGGACGGAAAATTGCTAGCCTATAAAAGCAACTTCTTTAAATTTAATGTAAAAATGAAAAATATTATCTCTTTATCACTCCACTATTTCAAATATTTATTTACAATTTCGAACTATACTGCAATGTTTTGGGGTTCATATATATACTTAACTTAGCATGTGTACTTGAATAATGTGTTTGGAAGTAGCCTACATAGCAAGTGCAGAAATGAGATGTGCAATTTCAACCACACCTCCCCATATTTCATCCACAGGGCTTGTGTCAGGATATGCTGGCCCTGTGGATGAAATATGCCTTTGCTTGGCGTGACGCGCTAAAATCCGATTATTAGATACACCCAATTCAGGCACATGAATTCTCAGTTAATGGGTGGTGCAAAATCTCATCACAGACAGGATGTTTCAAGGCAGAAAAGCTGTCTAAATTTAAAGGGGAACACAGATGAAAATAACAGATTAAACCAGTCAAAAATGGTCAACCTGGTGTTAACCTGTGTTTTTTTAAACTTTGACACTAGCTGACTTTAGCTGCTTGACCAACTGTTCACCAGCCTATAGACAGCTAATCCACCAGTTTGATCAACAGTTTTACGACACCAGCTGATCTAGTTTTAACCAGCTTGGACCAGCCACAGACCATGGCCAGCTAAAACAAGCCTAGAACCCCACCGGAATTTTTTCAGCAGGGAATTCCACCCTGTATACTTTATTTTATGTACAAATGTAGATCAAAAATTAGACTCAGCTCTCAGCCAACTCTCTACCTGTGAGTGCAGATATTGTCAAACTACATCACATGCTCCAGGTGCCTGCTTTACTATGATTTACAACAGGGCAGGCACAGGGTCCATCCTGCACTGTAGATCAGGGTGATTCACTTGTTGCCCACAAAGGTTGCACTCAAACAAGATTTCAGTAGCTTCCCTTTGAAGGCCAATAGCTCTTCTGTTTCAGTCTGCTTCAAAAATGTCCCTAACATAAATGCCCCTGTTCAGAGAAGGAAGTTGCTGATCCCAAAAATATCTGATAGATTAGCCAATCACTGGGTCACCTTAAGAACATATCTTAGTTTGCGGACTTTCAAATTGGAAAATAAACATGTATTTCTTCTGAAGCAAACTACCTATGCTTCTTACAAAGTCAAGAAAACCTGCATATAACCACTTCCTGTTCACGCCTGTCTGCGATGAGACTGTTTTTGTACCACCCATAAACTGAATATTCATGTTCCTGAATTGGGTGTGTCTAATCAGATTAGCATAGTGTTCCCTGCCAAGCAAGGCCATATCCACAGATGCTGAGTCGCTGAGTGGTAGAGTGATGGATCCCTTCCGCAGGCGAAGTAGAAGCCAGGTTACGACTGAAGTCTGCAGACACTGCTGCCCCACTGCAGCCCTAGTAGCCTCTGCAGAGCTGGGGCGGGGCTGGCGGCCTACCACAAGGTTGCTAGCGGAACAACCGGAAAAGACAAAAAGAATCAACCCTTTATGTTTGGTCAAATTACCGGTTCCAACAAGTTCATGGTATCTTACCCCCCATACGCATTTCCAAAATAACACTAAAACACTTATTTGAGGAGAGGGCACAGGTGAAACTATCAGACCGTATTTAAACACAAGCCAAATGGAGTTAAACTGATGAGGCAGTTATGAAATTAGCAGCAAAGGTTGAAGCAAAATCCATCATGCACACTGGGCAAAGGAATCACCCCTCTAGCCCCAGAATGCCACAGCATCTGCAGGATGAGTGGGCCATGTCCAAGGGGCATTAGGACACGGCCATTAAGGTACACTCATGGAACAGAGCCGGCTGCCCCAGCCCTGCTGAACACAGTATCCATGACTGTCCCTGCCACAATTTTTTTCCAGTTTACAAATACAATAATCTTGCATAGAGACACACAGGTGCATGCGTACACACACACACACACACACATACACGCACGCACACACACACTTGCCCGCCCACAGCTCCTTAAACAAATGCAGCGCGTGCGTCACACTGTCACAGTTCACAGAGCCGCTTCAAAATAATTAAATAGCACAGAGCACTCTAAATGCAGTTTCCCATTTGCTTTCACGCCCCTGCGCATGACAGATGCGACGGCACAGGGCTCCTGTGATATACGGTCTTCCACGCTACCCTCTCCCCATCTGAGGAACACAGTAAAGCTGGGGGAAGGGGGGGGTGCAGTTCCAGGCATCCTGTTCCCCCGATCCCATTTCATGCCATTTACGATATTAGACTGCAAATCAATTTCAAGCATTCCAGCCAACCTCACAGGATGACTCACCCCATTTATCAGGAGCAGTGAATGAGAGAAACGACTTCTTGGGAACGGAGATCGGCCACAGAGGCACGCACATTAGCTTTTAGCCCACAGATCACACGTGCCCCTCCCCCTGCCTTCCACCCATTCACCCACTCAAGACAATTGATGAGGGACAGAAGAAATTGCCTCATACACACACAAAGCAAATGGTGTTGTTGTGAATGTCAGGAAATACTGCGAGTTCCAATAAATATTTCAAAAGACTGTCATTCCCCAATTATAGTACCAGACATCAAAATAATAAAATATTAAACAGAGGAAATTCAATCAAGGGTCTTCCGTCATAAAGAACTCATTTGGAGCCATAAGCCAAGCAACATAGGGTTCTGGCTGCAAATCTGCAAAGACGACCAGATACAAAACTACATTAGGACAAAATATAATCACCATACTTTACTAACTATAAAAGTGCCCAAACCACAACCTGCACAGAAACTATAAATATTTCACAAAAATATAAATCAGGAATTGCGAGATGGCAGACAACCAAACCAAATCTGTCTTTTAGAAAGTGACCTGGTAGAAACACAGAGATCAATAGAATTAACACTCAAAAGGATCCTGGGTCACTAGCAGACAGGAGTGATGGAGTGACAATTACCGTGACATCAAAGCTTAATGGAAACTTAATTTCTTCGGAAAGTGACACACATTCTCTGTGGTACTGCTTATCGCCTGCACAGTCCATAAAAATGTAAGGGATTGTGCATATTCAGTACAAAAATGTTAAAAAATGAAAATAAAGAAATGTACTTTGTGATGCTGTGACAGGGTTTGATCACTTCAAATTTTCACACATACAGTGTGATACAGTTAAGCCAATTTTGGCATCAAGCATTGGAAAAGGGATTCGAGACTTGGCTAATACAATTATTGGTAACTTCTGGTACAGACATGAGGGGAGAGCTCATACTCAAACGTACTACAGAAATTGAATCTATATTGCTCCTACATGGGATGGAAAGGGCAAACCCAATGAACAACTGTTCATTGTGATTGCAGGCATTTTTCTCGAATCAGGTCAGCCAAACCACCTGTTGTTAGCTTGCACTTAGTACACTAGCCTGCTGCTAGTAAGGCCAGGCTGGAATGGTTCAGATAACTCTACACTGGGAGAGTTTTTTTTTTATATCTATGCCCGCACACCGTGCAATGTTTACAAGCATTCACAAATCACCATCACCTGCTGAGAAACCCATGCCCCAAGGGACACTGCAGCTCCTTTTAGAAAGCACATTTTAAAGAGCAGTGTCAGCGGCCAAATGTAGCCTAGCTCCGGAGTGTCAGGATCGAAGCACAATAAAGAAGAAAAAAAAAAAAATACTTCCATGTAAGAGACATAACGAACATCAAGGCTCCAGGAAGGTGCTCCAGCGGTGTCAGTGGTCAATTTATTTGAGGCAGAGATCTTAGATCAGGCTGGGACTACCAGGGAGTGCAAAATGGATGGCACCTGCACAAAATGCAAACACGGTTTGGCTTATGGAAATTTGACCACTGAATTAATAGGATTTATGATACCCATGAATTCCAGCAATGGTAATGGAGTCTCAAATCTGATAAGCTGAAAGTGTGGAGGAAAGTGGAAATAAAATGGAACATGCCCTGTGTTATTTATGACAACATTGCTTACAATCCAGTTCTTTCCTATGAATCATCTCACCTGACCCATCTCTCAATTCGCCATGGATGCAGCCTGCTTTAATATTACAACCCCCGAAAACTCTCTCTCTCTCTGCTGCAGGCATCACTGAATCAAAATTCCTCTCTCATACGGAAACATAAACACCACACAAAAATCAAACCCTAAAAGCTGTACACCGTTAAACACAGAAAAGCACTTGAAAGTCAACATTTATGCTTGTTCATCATGCTCAGTCTTGTTTTTACAATAACCTGAAAAATAATAATAAGAATAAATATATATATAAATAAATAAATATATAGACTGAGGATATTATTTCCTGGAATGCACATTGCGACTGCTTACAGGTCCTTAGATGCATAAATAAAGAAACCTAATTTATAGCTTCTCCCATTTGTTATTTCATCCAGGGAGACAGTAATAGAAGGCATAGGGCACTCGGAGAGTGATTTAAAGCATGTCAAACATAGTAGGCTAGTGCAAGCACAATGCTGGCTTTGGGATGTGAGGGTATTGTCGGTCCCCTGAACAAAACCATTGTTCTCAGTGTGACACTGTTATCTGATGTCAGCAGATGGCATTTGTTTCATCAGCAAAAAACTGGATCTGTGAGATGGATGAACGCTAGTTGGCCAGCATGCCACCTACGTAAAGAGACAGTATTGAGGTCTAAGAGAAGGCTCAAACATTGTAGTGTTAACACTTTCACCTATGGCAGGAAATTAGCTGTAAGGTATATGACTGAAGGCTACTAGCGCTAAAGAAACATATAATAGTGATATATGATATGTGATATAATATATATGTGATATAATATATGTGTGTGTGTGTGTGTGTGTGTGTGTGTGTGCCATCTGCTTCGAACAAACATTTACAAAACGAAGTAATGACAAATTCTAACATCAAGTAACACGAATATCAATAGCTTACCCTATATCTAACAGTTGCAGCCTAACTAATCACAACCGCAGTGAATGCGCAAAACTGAAGCATTTATTCTGTAATGGTTTCTTGAACGGACAGACATTCTGCAATTAGAAAAGAGAATAATGATGCATTTTAACGGATTAGTAATGTAAATGCATTCACCTCCGACGCAATCGGGGACGGAAAAACTGCATTGATTTATTCTGCAATTCAATCACAAATGCAGCATACGTGAAATATATCCCTGTAAATTCCCATATGCAGTGACATATTCACGCTAATGTCATCGGCCTACAATGCCCAGTTCGTCGTTTAAATAATTATACAGGGAAATATTGTATATGTAGCATCCATCAAAACAATGCAGTGCAGCAGTCTGCACTGAAAACAAAGGGAAATGTAGCCTGCTCTTACAATGCCGGTGCCAACTCTTCGGAACACGGCAAGATTTAGGGCATAAATTAAGACCTCTTCACCTGGCTACTTGTACGGCAGTCTGTTTCTATTAAGTACCCAAAGACCGGAACTAAGAATACGCTACATATTATCCATCTATTGCACTAAATCAGAGCGTCTCTGTGCAAACGCTTTGTTCTAAACATTTAAAGTAGCCTAAACATTTGTGTTACAATAGCTAGCAATGTGTACATTTTAGAAAGTTATTAGAGTGTCTGGTTGGCAGACTGCAACATTGTGTTTTAGCGTTACTTTCCATTTTGTGGAAGGGAAGTTATGCTGTTCAATTAGCTAACTGGAAAGTCTGGCAAAATACTTCGACAAAGCATTTCAAACAGAACGCGACATGATATTAAACTGAAGTTAACAAATGTAACAACATGTAACGTAAGCTTTATCAACCTTAGCTAATCGTTCACAATACACTCAGCTGCGGAAACAAGAGCGATTCCGTCTGCAAGCTAACTGTACAGTAGCTACGTCAGATAACTGTCAATTTCATTTAGCGACTGCTAACTAACTAGCTACAGCTAGTTAATGCTACCTCTCGTAGGTCACATTCAACTTCAGTTAAACTTTTCCGTCGTCATGCCGACTATGGTTAGCAAATTAAACAGATGTATTGCATCCACTAACATACGCAATTGATGAACTACCGTGCATTTAATTTATTTGCTAGATATGTATAGGCATATCGCTGCAAACAACTGATCGCAGCAGCGAACACGAGTTAGTTAGCATAGCGACAAGCTAACACTGCTGTCGCTTTTGGAAGCAGGGGGTTGACAAGAGTTAAAAGGCAATGCGCTTTCAGAGAGGTTATTGCTTGCAAGCACCTAATCAGAATTCCGGGACTCCGGGAAATGAGTAGCGCTAGCATTTCTGCATTGGCAGATAGATGTATCTGCGAAACCGATAGCCAGAAATCAGCTATCTAAACAGGTAACAGTTATATCTTAACGTTGCAAATTAGCGAGCAATCTGGCTGTTGACTATCGGTGGTCAGTTATTAAAAGATAGGTGTCGTAGCTACATCACCAAAAAAACAAAAACAAACTTATTTACCTTAACTGTCAAGTTTACTAATTAGGTAGCTGGCCATGTGGAGCTTAATTGCTGAACAACTGCAAACTGGTTATCCCAGCTCATCCCCTTGCCAGACAAAGTACACAAGTTTAGGAGCTCGATTGCTACGTGGCGAACAAGCTAAGTTGCTGATTGAGCGCGCACCAAAACGGACAACTGTCAAATCAGATAACAATTACTTGAAACAATTAGGATGCAGTTAAATATACGTACCTCACTACTAACGGTATGTACCTCCATTTTGTGCCAGGAATCTTGCGGTTGAGTAAAAGGCATTGTACTACTGCCTAATTTCAGACTGCATTTCTTCGTTTCACTGGCCAGTCTGGTTGCCTCCGCCCCCTGGCTTTCAGTTGCGAGGAGGATTAGCTAATAACGTTTCCTAGTTCTACTGATGATGCACAGTCAATCTGAAGTGTAGCAGACTGTATCATGTACGGATCGTCAGACCTGTCCCTGTGCTATTCCTATAGATGTGAATATGGCCGTCTGATGAACAGTATGGGAAGCAAGTACAACTGACGTAGCTATGACGCTAGAGAGCTAAGGATTTCCCCATCCCGAGCAACAACTCAAAACCTGGGGTGGGAGAAAAGTAAAAAGCTTGAACAAAAATAACCTTGGCAACCAGGCTTGAAATCCTTAAGAGATTGGTGAAGCAATATAGTTGCTTAATAAATAGAAATTTTGTGTAGATTTAAACGTGTGCTTTCGCCTGTATATGGCATCCTTATCTTGTCGAGGCTATAGAAGCTGACAATTTTTTCTTTAAATCGGTGATTACTATTGCCTAATATGGTACGCCAGCTGGAGTCTAATGCCATTTAGACTACATTAATTACAGTCATGGCAATTTGCACCTTTATAAATTTTATTTTTGTTACTCCCTTCACTTGATAATGAATGGATTAACAGACACATATGGCAACATAAGCATTTTAAAGCTTGGCATCCTTTAAGCAATTAGGAAAGCTCACATACGTCTGCTTGGATTGCTGTATCGAAATGTAATGAATTTTGTATCCACTCGAAGATGTGCTTTTCATCATTACCGTGGTCACTCCATGCTCCACCTCAAGAGGGAACCCCTGCTCATCTGTCGCACCTGTAGTATCCGCCTTTCAGACATCATCGGTAGGACCTGGTAGGAGTGATCTTTTTTTTTTTTTTTTTTTGGACCTTGTTACTCCACGCTGCAATACAGTAATCTACTAGAGTTCAGAAGTAATTAAACTAATAACAATTGTAAACTGTTTAAATCTACACTGCACTTGTTAATGTTTTATTCTTAAGCTGCTTAAAAAAGCACAAAGTGTGAAGTGAAATTCATTAGAAAGATGTCAAGGGAATGGTAAACATGAAGGCAGAGGGATGTAAATGGCAAAGCGTGCAGTTTGAAAGTAAGACACATAATGTCTTGATAACAAGGACAGATCAAAGACAGAGACAGCCAATCAAGTTAGTGGCATTTATTGTAGTAGGACTGGAAATGTTGAACAAGGCAATCTGATATGCAGTAGAAAAAAGGCATTCCAAGCCCAGTACAGTTAGGTGTGAGTGTCAGCAGGCACCGTATGGAGTGTGTGGTGGTTGTAGTGAGAGGGGTGTGTGGGGGCGAGGGCCACTGTCACAGAGGCGCCTGGTCCCCTGTCTCCTCCGGCCCTGGGGAACAGCTCTGGATGCTGATCGCTGAGACACCAGGTTCCTCCTCCATCTCTGGGCTCATCTCACAGTCCTCTTCAACTTCTTGAGGTAGGCTCGCCAACAGCTCCTGAGAGGCAGGTGAAAGATCACAAGATTAGCTGCTAATGCCATGCTTTCCTCCTGGTGCAACAGACCCAGTGAGCATGCAGCACTTCCATTCCATGTTTTTAAGCATTAGTGTGATTTTTGAGCTTCTGATCAGCCATCTGCAGTTCTGGAGAAAATTAAGAGACAATATCAAAATTTCAGATTCACAGCTCATGGCTATGTATCTGTGAAAAAAATCTGGCTTTCAGTATCCTTTAATGAAAAATTGCCATATTGGCCATTGGCCATTGGCCACATTTTATTTTCATTCCAAACAAAAATATTGTCATTCAAAACATTTGCAGTGAGCTCCATAATGTTAGGGTCAAAGACACTTTTTTTTTTTTTTCGCTTTGGCTCTGTACTCCACATCATCAAGTCAGCCAGTATCGGTGGAAACCATAGTTGCCCAAACCATAAAGAATCTATAAGGAGGGATGCTTTGGCTCTTGGACAATTCCTTTTGGAACCTTTACTCTTGCCATCACTCTGACATAACTGAATCTTGGTCTCATCTGTCCACAAGACCTCTGCAAGCTCTTTTAGGTACTTATTAGCAAACTGTAACCTGGCCATTCTGTTTGCATCTTGCAGTATATCCCCTGTAGTTCTGTTTGTGAAGTCTTCTGCAGACAGTAGTCATTGACACATCCATGCCTGCCTCCTGATGAGCGTGTCTGATCTGTCGGACAGGTGTTTGGGTGTTTTTTGTTTTTCATTTTAATAAGAATTTATCACCCTCACCCTTATAATGGCTTCCTTGACTTTCACTGGCACAATTCTGGTCCTCATATTGACAATGCCAATAACAGACTTCTAAGGCAATCAAAAGCCAATAATCAAGAGCAGATATTATAACCTGACTAATCAGAAATATACTGTATGTGAACCCAATTGTCCCAAACATTATGGCCTGAAAAGGGGGGGGGGGGGGGCTATATATTAAAACACTTTTTATTTCTTCTACAAGGTGAAACCAAAGTGATAAAAAAATACCCTTTAATAAAAGCTTAGAATATGTGCTTTAACCACATGTGAATTGTTTGATTACAAATCTACAATTGTATTTTTATGACATACTAAAATTACAGTGTTGTTTTACATTGAATAATGCAAACCAAGTGCATACCTATGAATAAATAATATAAAATAACAATGTCTTCACTGAGGAAGGGTTCACCAAACAATATTGGTGAGGTAACCCCAATTCTTCTCCAAATAATATGGGGTGGTCTCTTAATTTTTCCTCGGAGTCCGCAGAGAGGGAACACGATTAGCCTTATCTAGCTTTTTCCTGCTACGTTACTGTAGTTCCTTCCAGCAAAGTTCCAGATGGCCACAGGCTACAGCGGCAGCTGTTATCAGTGAAAACTACTCCTCTGCTATCACCTCTTGTAATACCGTGTTCGCTGTAGGGTGAAAGATATCAGCTGAGTGCATCCAGGCACAGATGCATGAGGCACAGGTGGCAGTAACCCAAGGGACACTGTTCCTGATTCTAAGTTGGGAATGCAAAAAAATAAAACTTAATTCATTCATTTTTAATTGAACAGGTGTGTATGGAGAAAGCTAACAAAATTGCTTTCATTAACTTTTCTTTCCAGTATAAACAAATCCACATCGCATGCCAATAACAAGAGATGTATATGTGATAGCTGTGGTGAGATCAAGTTGATATTTGGAGATTAATTATAAAAGCAGGTCCACTTGACAAGTGCTGAGAAGCACTGTGCTTACTGAGCGCTCCATCATACCACTGGACCTCACTCCTTCTTCTGCAGCACTATGCCATTTCATGCCTGTCATTGCCATATGTTTTTATACTGCTTCAGAAATTACAACATAGTTTCTCAATGATTTCTGGAACACCACCACATATAGTACATAGAAGTTATAAATAATATACATCTCTAAATATTGGACAGCTTTTATCTTGTTGTTGAAGCTTGAAATATTTAGTTTAAGTATGTAAAAATCAATCTCAGTCAATTACACTTTCGGTGTTTTATACATTTATTGATTTTCAAGTTTGCTGTATTTATTTTATGTTTGAGACTGTTGTTCAAGCTAAGTCACTAAGACTAGCTGAGGCTGGGTAGCCATTCTGGTCCATTTCCTGATGTTTCATTTTGCTTACCTGCTGTTTCTCCTTGTCATCATTCTTCATGGCATTTAGTAAGTTCCGGGTAAAAGTCTGCAGCTCAGTATACTTCTGTTTTTGGTTCTCTAGCTCACTCTCAAGGTAGCGCACCTCTTCATGCTGGAAAAGAGCAGATGGACGTAATTAATTATCTGAGCCAGAGGAACAAACTGGTAAATAGCAACCTCTATCACTTCTGCAATTTGATTCTGGTAACAAGATCATGGCCCAAAACTAGCAGCAGAACTATTTCCACTTCTTAAATAAAAGCATTTAATGCTCTGCTCAATGGAGTCATGTCGCCATGTAGCCAGCTGTGCTAATGAAGTGGGAGCTAAGTCCATAGTTGCGCTTGACCTGCTCGACTCACTATATGGGAGACTCTATCCAGTATGCTGAATATTCCCCTCCCTGGTAACTGGGGAAATGAAAACTATGGTCAGCTTTATTGAGATGCAAAAATCAGTCTGAGGGTTACTCAGACCTACAAACAGGGAGCCCAGGAATAATTTGTTCCAGACATTATTTGTATGCAAATCCAGTAAGTTTCTGGGCCAGCCGGTGCAAAGGGTGCAGAGCAGGGCGCTGTGAATTTGCCAGCCTGTCGCTCAGGCTGAAATGTTTCTGATTCGAGGAGAGGATTAGAAAATGCTTGGCATCGCCTGGTCATGGACGTGGCCATCCATGCATTGCCCTTCCAGACAGAGAATAAGGGCGTAGAGAAGCACTGCCCATGAGGAATGGCCACTCTGTGTCTCTGGGCAGTCTTGTAAGTCACACCGCAAAAGCTGACATTTCTTCCCCCCTTTAAATCCTGAGGAGTTCACAAGTCAGGAAAACAGAGATTGCCTAAATATGACTCTGCATTTTTGTGTAATTACTTTCAAGGGGAAAAAAAGTGTGAACTGCCCGTTACTATTAAGTACGTTCTGTTTGTGGAATTAGAGACAACAGCATATAGCTTCCTGGGGTCACTACAAGACAGGATTATGCAGAACCGTTAACCAATAATTCATGTTTAAGTTAGACCAATTACTGTTCTATAAAGAGATAAAACCCTGGGCTAATGTGTGGGAGAACATCCATGTAAGGCCATTAGCCTGGTGTGGGCTGACCATGTGCAACTACACACATTCTCTAGATTTTGCATTAAGATATATTTAAGAGAATAGGCACTTGACTTACTAGATATGTAAATTAAAAAATAGCTCAACATTTCAAAGAAAATGGAAAACTGTTTTAAATGGTACTACTGCCAGTCAACATATTTTCACTTACTCAACTTTAGTTTTTTTAAGACCAGCCTACATCTGGCTATAATGACATAAATAATAGCTACAACTTAACAAATATAGTCAGCACACTGCTAACAGACATACCTATTAAATAACTATTGTACAGTTAAGTAGAAATCATTTTTGAAAGTGTAGTGTAGTGACCATTCTACATGTTCAGAATCTCTGTCTCATCTGAATCTGAATGTCAGTTAGCATTGGAAAGACCCCTGGAAAGACTTGCTCTGTCTCTTTCGTACCTTAAACTCCAAGAGATTCTGCAGGTGTTCCAAGTCTAAGCCGCTCATGTCACCATCTTCCTCCTCATCATCAATTATTTCAATTTTCTGTCAAAGGCAGAATATAAAACAAAATAAATTAAACCACATGAGACAAAACCGATTGCAGAAATCACATCTGAGTATGTTAGGCCCAAGTAAATTCACTCTCTAAAACCAAAAAAGTATTTTTACAGTTGGATAACCATAGATCATACAACATTTAATTACAAAAAGAGGCCTAGGACCTTCACAGATGCACATCCAAATAGAAGTCTATCTAACTCTTTGCCATTTCCATTTATGACAGAGAATGAATCCCTTTAGGGATAATCTGTCATGGAGTGGTCTATCCATAGTCCTCACCACACTGACAGTCAGGAAGCATTATGACGTACCACATTATCAGCCAGGGTAGCGCTAGTGGTCTCACCGTCCCCATCACCGCTGTCTTCTCTCTGGTAGGTGTCACTGCCACCATCTGTGGGAAGACAGAATCATCCACATCAATCACAGTCTCCATTCTCCCAGTCTCCATTCCTGTAGTCATGCTGGAACCAGACTGGCTCATTATAGCTTTTCCCACTGTTGAGCTGAACCGCATTAGCTCATTAAAGTTATCGCTCTCTTGATTCTGCAGGAAAAACCTTGGCCTTTGGATTGCCATTGAAATGCTGGGTCAGAAAGCTTTGGTTGTGGCCTGTGGGTCGAGCACTACGGGATAGAGGCGGTGTCAATCCTCTTCTTTCAGCCCATTAGGGACTGTCTCAGCTCTGGATCACAAAGACTGCAGATTACTTTGGTCTAAAAGGGGATAATCAACTGTCAAAGAAGAAAGGTTTTATGAAAAAAGTCAGCAATGAGACTTAGAACTTTTATTGTTTAATAATATTTGATACACACATAGGGCAGAGATACAGATCTTAGATTCTATAGCTTCAGTAGTGTCTGTCAACAGGTCTCATTGTTTAGTGAAGAGCGCTTTTGTCATCCCTAATCACATGATGGGTGTTTCCCACACCCACTGTGTGACTCACTTGTCTTGTCCTTTTTTTTTTATAATGAAAAGTAACACATTCAGGAAACAGATTTGCAGATGTGTAAAAAACAAAAACAAACCCGAAGATAGTCGAAACAGCAAAGAATCAAGGACCACAACAACCCATGTTTGTCAGACTGCAACAGGCACCAAAAACAGTGCCCAATTACGTGCTGGGCGTGTGAAAGCCACAGAGGTCTGCTAATGACGCGAGCGGCAAACTGACCCTGCACCGAGGCCCTGTTTGTACAGGATCAACAATGCCGGATTCCTCCACACTGACATAATCCACTTGTTTGTGCCCCGTCAGGCGTCAGCGAGGGATTACTCCCTGGCCTCAGACCTTCCCCATTGTTTATCCCACTAACAGTCATGCCATCTCTAAACCCCAGCGATGCAAAGCGGAGCTCTCCGCATCCCCGCCGCAGCCAGGCTAACTCAGCCAATTAGACAGGCCACATAGCAAAATGCTAAAAAAAGACATCGCTCGCAAGTACAAATCTTTTACGAGCTAAAATAGCCAGTGACAGTAGAGAGATGTGCAGTCAAACCAGGCATTGATCTGTATGTCAGCGTCTACCCTTCAACCCGACTCCATTGTGCTGCGGGGCTTGGATTGGTTTACTTTTTAAAACTGCCCCATGAGTTGCAGCTTTGGCTGCGTTGCATGCAATGATGGGTGTTGCTCTTTTGCTTTGTTCTCTGTATTGGTTGTGATTAACTAGCCCACCTCATTAAATATTGTTATATAAATTCAAGTTGTATGCTGAATATGCACACGTGTGGTATTCATTGTTGGCTTCCGCAGCGTTTCTCCTACCCTTCTGTAGAAGATTTACTGAAAACATGCAGCATATACAGTAACCACAGTAATCTCCTACCACGAAGGTCATTTCAATTCAGTGCAGTATTTAATAATTAGCACATTGGTAATTCCTCGTATAAGTAGAGTAAAGTTAAATTCCTCATGAAAGCTCAATCAGCATGATTCATTGTGTTTATTCATTGCTATGTGATTAAGGGTATACCAACTGCTGATTCAATACTGTCAACACAATGCTGCTTAATTTAACACACAGTTGAATTCTGTGTGTTCAGCAGCTCCAGAATATAGAATTGATGTCAAACGCATGTGCAGGCACACAGATAGACGCACACTCAAGCACACAATCTCTCCACAGTTCAAGGGGGAAGTTAATTAGCACCATCTCTGTAAAGAGCAATCAAACATTCTCATCACTCCCTGCGGTGGAAATCTGTGATCAAAACAGAACTCTACTCCCCTGAATCCACTGAGGATTACAAATGTAACGAAAACACTGCATGCTGTTGCATACTAAAAAAAAACTCATGTTGATTTGCCAAACCACACAGTAATGCAATAATTTACCACCCAGCTGTGCTTACTTCTAAGTATATGATTTCAACACTGTAACACAACCTAGCCCTGTATGCCAGAGTGTGAGTTGAACTCGGCCTGTCCAGTGTGTATTCCTGCCTCTCACCCAAAGCACACTTGGAAAGGCTCCAGCAACCCCCGTGACCCTGACCAGGAATAAGCGGGTTAGATAATGGACAGATGGATGTTTTGAACTGAGCACACAGAATTTAAGTATATGTTTTTAGAAGAAAACAGTCTGCCACAAGGTTTTGCTGCAGAAAACAATGTCCCTCCCTGGACCCCCATGAAGTCAGAGACAACACACAGGGTGTGGACAGGTGGTGTGGAACCGGAGCGTGGAGGGGAATCTCACCATCAGAGAGACAGATGGACACCTCGTCCGTCCTCTCGCTGTCCTCTCCCGGCTCGGGGGTGGTGACGTCGTCCACGTCCGGAGTCAAGCAGCGGGGCGAGTCCGTCTCCGATTGGTTGGTGAAGACGGCGGGACCTCCCTTCGGGGGCGGGATCTCAATGCCCATCAGACGGTACTTCCTGCGGCGATTACCAATCCAGGTCTACCAATGAGGAGAGGAATTAGCATTCAGTAAAGATACAACAAGTACATGCAGATACTGCTAAACCTTGGAATATTACCTTGGGTAATACCATATATGGCCGTAATATTACATACAGTATAAAGGGTGTTGGGTGTTAACTTGGGGCAGAGCTATGTAGTGCCACGTCCCAAATCGGGATTCCTTAAAGACATACTCAGAATTTTAGGCCTTGATGTCGCCCTTTTTATACATGCAAAAAAACATCTATGCCCCCGATCTCAACCCCTTGTATTTGTTATTCTTAAAACTCCTCTGGTCCATGCCAGAGGAATTTTAATAATAACATGTACAACTAGACAAGCAAGATATTGTGCAGAAGGGAACACTGAAACAGGTTGTCATTGTATCATAATAATGACGGAGCATGTTTGTTTTGTAATATTTTCAAGGTGAAAATCCTGCATAGTATGCCTTTAAGAACCTCCCCAATACACTGGCAGAGGTGAAAATGTTCCATTGACGTCGTTAGCCTTCTCTTAGACGTTCAGCCTCTTGGCTCCGTACCTTGACGATCTCGCTGTCCACGCTCAGCTCTGTGGATGCAGCAGAGATCTTTTCCCGACAGACGGAGCCCAGGCTGGTCATGCCATTGTCCCAGTACCTCTTCAGCGTGTGCAGGTCCCTGTCACTGAACTGTGTCCGGTCCTGTAGCTGCACAGGGGGTGACATCCACAACTGGTCTATAACAACCCACAATGCACTTCAGACACCGTCATTACAGGAGGAAATAGACATACACACTCATACACACCTGACCAGTCACAAGTATGCAACATTCATGCAAGCATGTGTGTACACGGATCACCCTGTATGGATAAAGGTGACAGTCTGAACTTTAACCTTCATATTTAACTTTAATATTCATTGGTTCATTTCAAATCCAATGTGCTGGAGTACAGAGCCAAAAGAACAGACATTGCACCAGACTGAACTGTACAATATGTGCTTGTGCACCTATACAAACTGAAACGCATAAACACAAATGCACATAGACACACACACACACACACACTCACACATTCTTGCACACACATACACACACACTCTTCTGTGCAAAAATAGATACAAGTACACAGGGAGGTAGAGCAACCTCCCCAATAGTCAATTACACTCTCATCCAGGCAGAACCACATCAGTCTATATTTACTTAGTTCTGTGGAGGAGGTTAGGATAACAATGACAGCTATTTTAGCAAGGACCGATTTGTGCCCACGTCTGTTTCAATTTAAGGAAGAGGTAGACCATTTTTCTACCTCACTTTTTATTAATCAATTAAACTAGCTATCAAAAGGCCAATAAGCCCCTATACACTTCAGATGGGCTTCTTTGTGTCTGCCCTGTTCCTAACTACCCCCCCCCCCCCCACCACCACCACCACCACCCCCCACCCACCCCCACCAATTAAATGAGGTAATAGAATTCTGATTATTGGCAGGCACCGAATCAAACTAATTAGATCCTACAGAGTCTGATTAGCCTGATTAACATGGCATCAGGGGCCAAAACACAGCCCCCTGCTTCTAGAATCCTGAGAAAAATCAGCCAATCAAAAGGACAACAAGAGAGGATGTGTGACTTTGGCTCTGTGGTTGAGCAAGGACAATGAGGGTGGGGTCGAGCGTTCTCAAAAAAACCTGAGCTGAAAAGAACCATGTGGCCGATATCCTATCCAAAGCCCTAAAATGTGACCGAAAATGTGCCCTGAAATGTGACTTGGTTCATATCACAGTCCAGCTCAAATACAGTATTAAAGCAAACCAACTGTTGTACATACTGATAAAAGGATAACACACTTTTTTGCCCCAAACAACATCCCAATCTTCAACTTCAAGAGTTGAATAACTGTAAGAGCAAACATCTAGTCAGTTATATGCAAAAAATTTAATCTGTGTTTGCTTACCTTTGTTTGACTACACCTGTGCAAACTGTCTTTGCGATGGCTAAACAATGTATTATTTACTGTAGCCCAGTCTGTAGCAAAAGCATTCATTTCCTAATGTCCTGATGCTGTTGAATGACAAACTGACTTCCAGATCCTGTCTGACTGTACTACCCCTGCTCTTTGGTTGGCTTAAATTTAGGGCCATATTTTCTGGCTGGTGTCTGCTGTGTTGTGAGCTGGCATGCTGTTGATTTTTGGGGGCACTGCTCTGGATGTGTCCGTTAAGAGTGAGCAGGTCATTGGCAATTTGGTGTAGCTTATTGCAATTAAAACATTAATTAATCAATTCCGTGTATTTATTTCTGTTTTTAATCGTTTGTGGCTACTGTAGACTGTGATCCATCAGGTATGGCATTTCATTATTTTTGTTCCGTCTGTCTGTAATGACAAGAATGGCATAATGCAACTTGAACAATCTTTTCATTTGCCATTGCCATTTTGAAACTTAAAAAAGGGGAAATCTATTGCACAGGCATTGGAGAGAGCTTGTACAACATCTTGGAATGTCCTGAAAAAGAAAGAAACTGCTGGCATACAGACCAACAGACATCGAACAGGTCGACCAAGGAAAACAACAGCAGTTGATGACAGAAACATTGTGAAAGCCGTGGAGAAAAACCCCAAAACATCCGTCAGGGCAGGGCAGGGGTGAAGGTATCTCAATCAACCGTCCAAAGAAGAGCAGCAATATAGAGGCTATACCACAAGATGCAAACCACTCATCAGTAGTAAGAATCAGAGCCAAGTTTACAATCAAGACGACATGGCTCAGGCAGTAAGAGCAGTCGTCTGGCAGTCGGAGGGTTGCCGGGCTGTGTCGAAGTGTCCCTGAGCAAGACACCTAACCCCCAAATGCTCCTGACGAGCTGGTCGGCGCCTTGCATGGCAGCCAATCGCCGTCGGTGTGTGAGTGTGTGTATGAATTGGTGAATGAGAAGCATCAATTGTACAGCGCTTTAGACAAAGGCGCTATATAAATGCCAACCATTCACCATTTACAATTTGCAAAGTAGAGATGAACCACAAGAGTTTTGCAAGTTTTATGGACTGATGAGACCATGATTAACCTCTACCAAAGTGATGGAAAGACCAAAGTGTGGAGAAAGAAGGAATCCACTCATGATCCAAAACATACAAGGTCATCTGTGAAGCACGGTGGAGCATGCATTTTACCTCCTAAAGAGGACATTGAAGGGAAACAAACAACCGAAAGAAACCCGGAAAAGCATCACAAAAGAAGAATGCAAGAGTTTGGTGATGTCAATGGGTCGCAGGCTTGATGCAGTTATTGCAAGCAAGGGATATGCTACCAAATATTACATGTTATTTATTAGGTGGTCTGATACCAAAGGTGCTATATTCTAAGCAGTTTTACACATCTAGGAGTAAATACCAGGAAATAAACTGTCGTGTTCGTTCGTTTTATCTCAACCCAAATTAAAGGAATTGGCCATGCTGTTTGCTTTTGGAGGGTACTGTATGTTAAGACATAATTACTGTTTGTTTTAAAAAAGCAATGATCCTTACGACTAACACGATGTGGTAACTACCAACATCACTGAACTGCAGTTAGGAGAATAAAACTGCAGTGTTTCCTAGTAATTCCAGTACTGTATATGCAAGCTGCATTTACTGCATTAGTTATCTCCTAGCATATCTTCCTTGCTACTATCATCCAGTTGTGCTCAATGTCAAAGAGACCAATAAAAAACAAGATGTGTTGTTATTATTTTTTGTCTACAGGGCCGGCTACGTTGATAGGTAGCCTGAAAGTCAAATATTTGGCTGAAGTTCAAATAACCAAGGAGACTTATATGCAATGTGCAAACAGTCCAGTCAAAAGAAAATCGCTCAGTTCAATTTTGTTCTTTTGTTAGAACAGCAGTGTATACCGAGTCATTCACTCCTGCGAATGTGTTACGATGGCATGATGGCATGATGTTCCCTGGTTTTATTTCGTATTTTATAGAATAGCATGTTTAAAGTATTGATCTACAGGTTGAGGGGAATTAAAACTAGCCCATAATAAACATTTAGGCAATGTTTTATTGATGCACCGTGCAAAGTTGATTCTGGAAAAATAAGGCCCTGAGACTCACAACTTCTAGTCTATGTCTTCTTTACAGTCCCACCATCACTGCTATCCTGAACCACAACACAGTAATCAGCTGTGAAACACTGGTTGTTATCAAACAATACTCCCTTCAGTTAGAGAGCTCCCCAATTACTGAACTAATATAGCATCCGCAGACGGTTCGCATGTTGAGACTTACTGTCCTTTTACGGGAGTTGCTGGTTATCCAGGGGGCGCTGAGTGTGCCAGAGGCCTGCTATGAAAGGGGGAGAGAAAGGAGAGAGACTTCACACATTCGATTTCACACTGCACCTCCTTACAGTCACACTCCGGCGGCAGTGAGCTCACGCACCCAGCAGGCCTGAACAATGTTCTACGTGCGTCACTACAAACCCACCCGCCATTCCTCGATCCCCAAACCCACGCACACACATCACGCGTATCTGGCTTCGGATCACGTGTATCTGGCCTCCGGTGTCATTAACTAAAAAAAGGGTGTGACATTACATGTTATTTAGTTGACGCTTGTATCTAAACCAACTTACAGATTACACTATGCAGGGGACAATCCCTCCTGGAGCAATGTGGGGTTAAGGGTCTTGCTCAAGGGCCCAACAGCTGTGCCAATTTTTTCATCATGGCTATTGATTGAGCCACCGACCTTGTGGTCCCAGTCATGTACCTTAACCACTAAGCTACAGGCTGCCCCACTGTGATACTCATGCAGTAAAGGCAGCGAGGGCACTAATGCTGACAAAAGCTTTGAAAAATTATTTACGTTTACATGTTTGAGTTCAACAGGAAGTACACTCACCGGCCTGTCAAGTCTTAACTTCTACAGGACGTGGCTCAGTTTGTCAGGGAGAAAACTGGGGACCCCTCCTCCCCAAATTAGGCTGGCTGAACTCACCTGGAAGCTGGGCACAGTCTGCCCAGAGCCCGGGAAGGGCATGCGGAGTGGGAAGCTTCCACGTGGAGCCATGCTGCCGTAGTAGCTTTGCCGGGGGGTGCCGTGGGAAGACGAGGGGGACGTCTGGTACCCTTTCCCCCCAAAGTAGTCAGAGTTTGGGAGGTTTGCCCCGGTCGGGTTCCTTCCCATGGCGGGACTGTCTCTCCGTGGGCCCCCCTGGCCCGTCCCTGTAGCTCCGCCGGTTTCCCCCCCTCCACCCATACTGCTCCCACTGCTGCTGCTGCTGCTACTGCCCCCGCCTGGGCACATCTGGACCTGCGCCCCCATGTTCGCCAGCTCCTCCTCCCTGGCGTACTCGTCATCGGCGTCCCCGGTCTCCATGGCGATGGAAAAGCACCCGGTGTTGTCGGGTGAGCGCGCCTTCGTGGGCCGCGCCTGCCCGCCCCCCGACGGGGGTCTGCGCTGGGTGTCGCCGAGGGGGGCCAGGGTGAAGACCTGCTGGATCCTGACCCCCGGCTCCGACATGCCCGGTTGAGGACCCGTTTGGGCCGGGCCGGGCTGGGGCTGCGACTGGCTCTGCGATGAGGGGTAAGGCCAGGACTGGGACTGGGGCGGGCCGTACTGCCTGGCCCAGGACCGGGGCACGCCCGTCGCCTCCCCGGGGGAGAAGGACTTCCTGATGTGGCTGAACATGCCGGGGCCTGAGGAGGGGCTATGGTGGACGGCCTGGCGGGGGAGAGAGGCCGCCTTGGCGTGGAGGGACGGGCTGTCCGTGCGCAGGGCGGGGCGAACGTGGATCTGGACGGGTAGCTCCGCCCCCGAGCGCAGCGGGGGCGGGGCCTTGGCGGTAGCCCGGGAGTGAGACGGGGGCGGCTCCCCCGGGCGGGTGGGGGTGCGGCTCAGGGAGTAGATGCCCGTGACAATCACGTCGTTGTTGTTGTTGTTGTTGTTGCCGCCGCTGCTGTGGGGGGAGCAGGAGGAGGGGGCCGGGGACGTCGAGGACGTAGACGCCGGCGGGAGGAGGTGTGCGACAGGCCCGCTCCGCTGGACGCTCCGCGAAGCCGCCATGTCCGGGGTCAGCACCACCCCCCCCACCAACGGCCCGCCGCCACCTCCCACCAAACTGTGACCCGGAGGACCCTGCGCCACAACCCCGTTCTGCTGCTCGATCTTGGATGCCAGTTTCCGCCTCTTGTTTCCCACCCAGGTCTAACGAGGAGAAGAAGAAAGCAGTCACACAATATTCAAGTAGAATACTTAAAACTTTAAAATGCAGTAATGGGTAAGCTAAACCCTGCAACATGTTTTTTAAAAGTCTTGAGCGTGGTCCATCTTTAAAAAAGATAAACACAGTATGAATATATAAAATAAGAATAATAATGGAGCTGTTTTATTCCTTTTCACAGGTAAGTGTACAAACAGGTTGTACAGGTCTGACACATAATAACAAGTAGCATAGTATCAGCGTCTCAGAACAAACCATGAATTCAGCCTTGTATAGTTCAATGAATATGCGTTGTTCAGCATCCTACCCTGACCACACTGAAATCAAGCTTGGTCTCTTGAGCACACTGAAGGATCATCTGGAAGCAGCTTTTGCTCTGATTGGTCATCCCGTTTTCATAGTAACGCTCCAGGATCTGCTGCTGCTCGGCAGAGAAGACCGAGCGCAGATTCATCTGGGGGAGGGGAGGGGGGACAGAGTTACAGAGCTGCCAAATGATCAAATTAATCCCATTTACAACATAAATGGCACAGAAGGGATTGCATTAGACAAAACTCTGAGAAAGCATTTATAGTTGATCTACCAAGCACCAAACATATATGAATCAGTGTTGCGAAAGGCAATGACTTGATGTTTGTTGCATCCGATTTAAAATATAATTATCATTATTATTCGTAGTAGTAGAATAGTAGTAGTAGCAGTATCAGAAAAAAAGACCTGGATATCCTCTAAAATGCAAGAATGATAATGTACCTGACTGAATACCTGATCATCTTTAAATGCACAGGTTTTAATACAAAGCACAATTTCCATTTAATAAATTGCAGAAATCTCTGCTATCATAAAAAGCATTTGCTGGGATTTCCTAAATGCATCAGGACTACAATCAATGTGAAAATTCTCATACAATCACTGATTTATTAAAATGGAGGCCTTGAGAATGCAAAATGGGTGCAGCTACTGTTGACTCATCATGATTTCATCATGGTAGCCCCACCCATTATTGGACTAATGAAGCCTCAGGCCATGTAGGAAAAACAGCTTCCTAACTGCTGTGTCCTCAAATACTGCATACTGCCTACCTGAATACAGAATGTGTCCAGAACAGCAAGTTCAGTCCACTGGATTAGAATGTTGTCAAGCAGGAAAGATTTACTCTAAATGTGTCCATTTTCATAAATGTACAATTCCCAGATGATATACTACATACAGTATACAGTACTGTGAAAACCTTTTAGGCGCCCTACAGTTTTTAATGTCAATTTGGTCTTAGATATGTTTATATATTTTTTCTGAATTAGTGTCAGTAGAAAAGAGCAAATTTGAGATTTTCAAAAATGTGTCAAAACATTCAATGTTACAGTGATTTATTTTGCATTTTGTTAAATAAAGTAACGTATAAAGTAACTAACCACTTTTTAGATAAAAACTTGATCACGGCTCTCTGGGATTACCTGGAGAGCCAGAAGTAAGCAAGGCAGCCAAAGTCTGCAAAAGAACTGTGACAAGATCTCAGGTACACTGTCCTTCAGTTTTATGAGAGATTTATAAAGATGAAGGGTGGTCACAACAAATATTGATTTAATTTAGTTTTTAACTGTTTTAACTGTTTAACTGCTCATTATAGTAAATATTTCGAGATTTTAAAATCTTGATTTCATTCTTTTTGAAAGCATCTTTGCTTTATGATTTTATTTTACATTTGCCTAAGACTTTTGCACAGTACTATACATAATACATCATTACTGGCCACAGTTTCCACTTACTGATTCCAAGGATTCCTATGGAAAATGCTCAATGGAACAAAAAGCCAGTTCATGGAGGCTGCCATGTTTGACTAGGAGACTTTTTTGGCACCAGAACATACACTCTGGGGCTTTGTTGGCACCAGAGCATGTGCACTAGGTACCTAAATGTGAAGGGATGAAAAAATTATCATCTCAGCAGCTCATAAAAAAATTGAGGAGAGTATTTAGTTCAGTGTGAATACATTTTTGAATTTGAAGGTACTGTTCAGAACAATTTTGCCAGGGTAAATTCATAGTTTTGAATGGAATTAAATGGGGGAATTAAATTAAATCTGTGTATTGGCACCAGAGGCTTCATAAACTGCAATACCAGAAGCTACTGGGAAATGTCATGTGTCCCTGGTGTGTGTACCAATATTCCAATAAATGCTTGCATCCCAATACTCAAAAAATAATTTGAGTATTGGGCCGCACCCAATGTATCCTCCTTTCCTCCACTCATCTCCTCCCCCAATACCGGATAGGAGACGAGGTGGTAAAGGAGGAGAGGAGGATACATCGTCCAAGCATTCCTATGCAAGCCTGGTCCCCTGAGTACAAGAGGTCACACAGAGAGGAAGAGGCAGATTCATCTTTGGGTCCAGTCACAGGCCAATAAATCAGAGAGGAAGAGGTAGGCGCTTTTTTATTACAAGGGCGGACGTCTTACCACACTTCCGCAGTGCCACTGGAAAATAGTATGGTGGATATGTCGGACAGTCGGCAGTATGTTTAGTTGACATATTTTGAGAACACAGTAGTTCAGAGGCAGTTTCTGGCACAGCATGATACCCAAGCCTTACAGTAGCCTGTTGCATATTGCACAGCTGACTTACATTGTGAACGGTCCGCTTTTCCTGCCATGCTTCCATTTTTCCGGGGGGAGGGGGGAGGAGACTGATGTGTCGGGTAGTGACAGACAAAAACCCAGGCTTTCAATGCCAAAGGCTTTCAGTTCAGGTGACTTTGGACACAGAAACGGCAGTTAGTGAGTGTGACTGGTCAGGCGAATGAGGATTTGTCCACCATTGTGCAAACCAACAGCCTTTGCTCAAGTGTTCTTTGGGTTATGCGATTTCTGGCCCAGCCTTACAATACTAATGTTACATCCTGGGTCCTTGCATCCTAGAGGGTCTTGTGGAGTTTTGCAGGCTATAGAGAACTCACGACTTGTGGCCTTGGAAAGTTATCTCGCCTTGTCTGAAGAAGCTGCCCAGTACGCTCTGAAAGATAATAGACAGAGCAGCTGAGGGACAACTCCACAGGCCACAATGTGTTATGTGCAGTTGTACAGACTCATCTTTGCAGGTAGCCTACATGACATCAAAACAATTCGTTAAAAATAAATACAAATGTCCTGGGATATCCTTTATACAATTAAGTTTGTGGAAAAATACATTCTTAGTCACAAAATAATTGGAAAGATAGATAATTATCATCTCTGAGCAGTGAGATTCCCAGTCAAGAACAAACAAAGGTGTGCAACACTGGCTGACCGCCAAATGCAAAATTCTGTGTTACTGGAGTGTTTTTGCCACATTTCGCAGTTAACAAACATACATTTCGCAAAATACCGTAATTCTTGCTGTCACAATCAAGATAATTAAATAAAATCAACATGATACATACACGAGAACGTAACAGTTACGTCAGCCTACTAACTGTTAGTAACGTTACGAGGGGAACCATCACTGAGCAACACAAACATAACCATGGTTTGAATTTATTAGAAAGTGAATCTGGCCGCCTTCATCACTTGCTGGTGGTGTTTAAAAAGGCATTTATCATTTTCAAAATTTGTAAAAGCCACTTTAATTTCCACATGGCCATTTACGGAATGAACCGCGAAAACAACCGTAGTCTGGGTTCAAGCTTGCTATAACATTTAGCTAACGTTACATGATGTTAGCTAGCTAGCTAACAAATATAACGTTAGCCACAGTGATTCCAATGAATGACGTGTTGCGGGTATCATACGGGGAACATAGACCCATTGAGCAATTTCGTTTTGATCCAAAGTTGGCTTCTAACGTTTAAATACTATCGTTCAAAACTAAGAGTTTTTACTTAGCTAACTGTTTTACCAGCTTGCCCGGGAGGTAGCTAGCTATGGTTAACTGTATGAGTTCTGCCTGCTAAACTGATTCACCTGGTTAGCGAACGTTAGCTAACCAGGTGAATTGGTAGTCGATGTAAACATATGACTTGGAGAAAGGTAGGAAACATGATTTCCGAAGCTGGCACGTTTTGCTAAAGTTAGCTATGAAACAAACAGCTTTCGCACTGGATAAGTTAACTTGGATGTCTAATAAAAGCAGACACAGGATCAAATCGTTTTCTGAATGAGTAGGCAGGCAATGTAAGGGTTACTTTGTTCCTTCCTCCCGTTTTGGAAAGACTCAGTGCGCATGGCCGCTGTATGTAATATTGATTACATTACAAAGAGCGCTGATGATGAATAAAACGCACATCCACCCAGTTCACCACAAGGGCAATACTGGTCGCCGGAATAGAAAACGAGCACAGGAAACCAGAGCGATAACTTTCCGGCTCGGCTACAGCATAACAGCTAACTACGAGTAAGCGTTACATCAACATAACAAAGGCAAGATGAGCTAATGTACACAGCGGGCTAGCTACGGATAAGAGCCGATTGCAAGCCAGGCCCTGGAGGCCATGCGTCTGAATGCAAGTAAACTTTTTCTTTAAATATCTTTTGCGGTTTTCCCACCCCAAGCGGAGCTGCATATATAGCCAGAGCCATTCCCCGGAGCACACTAAACCTTCGTCGAAAGCTATGAAAAGCTAGGAGATAATTAATTTGCTAGATACCTTTTCTGTTGACAAATCAAACGAACGCTCGAATTCAGCAGATTTCTTCCCGACTCCCTTCGCCAGACAATGAAATCAAAACGTCCGATCATCAATTCTAATCATGATTGTGACGTGGACACAGACAGGAGCCAATAGCTGCTCGAGATCAGAGCTGTGACAGTCGTAACCGACTGAAAACTGAGCACCATTGTCCCGCCCATCATTGACTTTGTGGAGGAAGAGAGGGAGGGAGCGAAAGGGGAGGTCATGGAGACCGCAAATACAGTCCGACTTTTGTCTCAGTCTGCACGAATATCGCCATTACAGTCTCGCATGGCCAGTTTATAGTGCCATATTTCGTTCAATGATGTATTTAAATGAATCACGTTTATTTGGTCGTGGAAATTCAATTGCTAACTGAATTACATGCACACTGCTAATGCACATGTCAGTTTTTTCGGGGTAGGCAATATATATTGACTTTATTTATAGAAAGATGGCTCGGAATATAGGCTATAGGCTACGCAATAAGAGCAGATAAAATATCCAAATTATTTATGCATGATGAGTAACAAATCTATAAACATGAAAAGCCAAGTGTATTAATGATTTGTTACATGGTCAAATCTCAAGTGATATTATTGTTTTTACTGAATTATATGTAGTATGCTTACAATTGTTTTTTCTTTTTTTTCTTTCACAGACACATCACAGTGTTATTGGCCTTGACCCTGGATCCATTCAAAAATATGCTACAGTAGCGCTACGGTATCACTGTATTTTATGTGCAATTGTTTAATAGTCGCAACTAGCCTACTGCTCTGTTTTTTTAAATGTATTATTATTATTTAATAGTAAGTATACAGATTCTTAGACTGGTAGTAGCTGATTCACACTTGCTATCCGACTACAGTTGTAAGCCTGTGCCATTGCTACAACATCCTCTGCCACTTTGCAGGCCGCAGAGTAAGACATGCGCACTCAAAATTTGTGCAAATTTGTGCTGCTTACTGGTATTGAAGCACTGCAAAAAAGCCTGGCTAAACAGGTGTTTTAGCCTTGTAATCATATATTTTATGTATTTCGATTTAAGCCACTTTTTGCTTTTTGTCTTACCCCATTGTCAAATGTTGACGCAAGTCACCTTATTGACAATTGTTTTGTCTTATACTGTGTAGAAAAAAAATCCTAGTCTAAATCTAAATATAAGACAAACAATACTTGTTAAGATTGACTTATATTTTGGTTTTGGCAGTGTGATTGTTCCGCAAGCTAGCTGAGCTGGCGTATACATATTGCATGCACCCAACTTACCAGAGCAGCCACTTTAGCTTGATGAGGTGGAGAATAGCCTGCCAACCGACCCCTCACTCCCTGGGTAGCACTCTGGTCAACTGGATATGACATTGAGAGCCTCCAAACGGTTGGCCTTTTTAAATATGTTCTAGCTGCTGAGGGTGATTTGTCAGACAGTATTATCTCCAGAGGTGTATGTGCTTTCATTGTGGAGTTGTTCCTGTTTGCATTCAAACTGTATTATTTCCTTTAAGTCAAAAAGCAAGCTGTATACTGTACCTAATGTCACAATATGACACTTAATTGCTACTGTCAAACAAGAAAGTGAAGAATTAAGGTTCCTTTTGTTATAAAAATAGGTACCCCGACTTCCCATACAGCAGCTAAACAACAAAGGACCTGCATAGGTGTTACTAATGCGATTACATCTTTCACTTCTGGGTTGCAGCACTATATGTACTGTGTTGACATTCACTGAGAAAAATGTTTCATTACCTAAACCTAGAAAATAGAAAGCCAAAATAGGTGTAACACATTGAAGTAAGTGTTTTATTTTTAGCCATGAAACTTTTATATCCAATTGGCTTTATAGCATTTGTCTGCCAAATGGAAATGTTTCTTTTGTGAAAGTTTAAGTTAATGGTAAAGGAGTAACATAATTTAATTGTATTGTCTGCAGACATCTTATTTGCAAGCAGTATACAGTACACTAATTCATAAACTTTTCCTATTTTATCGCTTTGTGTATTCATTTCTATTATTTTAAGTCATTACTGTGAGTGTCTCTGCTGAACCTCATTCTGGCAGAGTTCAGGATATCTGCTTTTGTGCACTGTTTTGCGTTTCCTGTACATTGCAGGTCAGTGCACACCTTTGCCTTCGCACACCCCAGGCTTTGGACCTTGTGCCGTAGTATGATAATGCCTGATGGGTATGAGTAATCTGCTTCCAAAGCTGTGATGGGTGGGCCTAATTGTGGAATGACCAAATACACTCAGTGACACATACATTGGAAACGCATGCTTTATTTGCACAAATAGTCACAAAACGTTAAAACATACACATATACATCAAGGTTTGCTTTTGTATTTAATTTCTGTTCTCTAGGAATTAAATTAACTTTTCTAGAGAACATAAATCTAATCTTTGCTGCTTGCAATTTTCATTTATTTAAACTGCAAAACTGTGTTTGTGCTAATAAAGTTATCATTTTGAATTTACGTCCATTCCATTACCATCTTTTTTGAGGCGGATATGATCGTGTGTTGACCTCGCCACATGCATAAAAGGATTTAAAACTATTTAGAGGGAAATTGAGTTGCTGCCTTTTCCTCCAGAGCTACCCTCTTTTAATAATGCATATGCATAAAATGTCCTTGGAAATAAACATTAAGCTGTTAGGTTGAACATGCTCAATCTGGTTGTCATGTGTGGTGACTATTTGATTGACTAGATCCTGATAGTTATGCTGAAAGATCTTTCAGCAAAAAACAATACAACTCTGAATTATATTAAAAGTGGATTGACCACTTTCCATCATAAACGTACCTGAATACCCGTGTTCATCTGCACGCTCGTGATACTGTAGTCTTCTCAAGTACTGATACACAAGGGTATTAGTAGACTACAGAATCACAAGCATATATATGAACACTGGTATTTGCCACATCATAGTCCAAATCATTTATGCAATGTCAAACAGAAAATAGTACAGGATACAAAATACCTCCAACTAGACTTAATTCAGCATAAATACAGTCACAAGAACCATTTTGAGCAGAAATAATGAAAGAAAGTTTCTTGTGAATATATCAAAGCAGAATAAAGCAGTATTGAAATCATTCATTCCTGAGCCTGAAATTTCAAAAAAACATGGAAATGATTAATATGCTTTTATTTTTACAGTGGCTCCAGAGAGTTTTTAAATCTCTTCACTTAACTTTTTGCACACTGTTTTAAAATTTGAAATTGATAAAATTGGCAAAAACGAATTTGCCCATCAATCTACATTCAATAACCCATAATGGCAAAGTGAAAATATGTTTTTAGACATTTTTGCTAATTTATTAAAGACTAAAATCTCATACCCTTAGTATTCATACCCTTTGCTGTGGCACTCCAAATTGTGGTCAGATACATCCTGTTCGCTTTAATCATTGAGACGTGTCTAGAACTTGATTGGAGTCCACCTCTGGCAAACTATATAGATTAAATATAGTTCACAAAGGTACACACCTGCGTATATAAGGGCCAACAATTCTCACTGCATGTCAGGACACAAAACAAGCCACAATGTCCAAGGAACTCTATGTTGACCTCCGAGGCATAAATCAGGGCATGGGTATAAAACCATTTCTAAAGCTTGAGTGTTACCAGGAGCACAGTGGCCTCAATAATTGTGAAATGCAAGAAATTTGGAACCATCAGGACTCTTCCTAGAGTTGGCCACCCTACCAAACTGAGTAACCGGGCAAGAAGGGCCTTGGTCAAGGAGGTAACCGAGACCCAAAGTTCACTCTAACAGAGCTTTGGAGCTCATCTGCAGAGATGGGAGAACCAGCCGGAAGGACGACGATCACAGCAGCACTTCATCAATCAGGCCTTTATGGTAGAGTGGCTAGATGGAAGCCACTCTTGAGTTTAGAATTAGCCAAATGGCATTTAAAGGACTCTGAGAGGATGAGGAAAAAGATTCTCTGGTATGATGAGACAAAAAATGTTTGAAATGAAATGAAAACTCTTTGGGCAGATTTCCAAGTACTATGTCTGGCCAACATCAGGCACTGCTCATCACCTGGCTAATACCATCCCTGTGGTGAAGCATAGTGGTGGGTGCATCATGCTATGGGGGTGCTTTTCAGCCCAGGGACAAGGAGACTGGTCAGAATTAAGGGAAGGAAGAATGCAGCCAAATACAGAGAGGTCCTTGATGAAAACCTGCTCCAGAGTGTAAGTGACCTCCATCTAGGGTGACGGTTCACCATTCAGCACAACAATGACCCAAGGCATACAGCCAAGACAACACTGGAGTGGCTTCGGGACAAGTCTCTGACTGTCCTTGAGCGGCCCAGCCAAAGCCCAGACCCCATCTTTGAAGAGACCTAAAGATGCTTCCCATCCAATCTGGCAGACCTTGAGAGGATCTGCTAGGAAGACTGGCCACTACTGAATTAAGGGTCTGAATACTTACATAAGTGAGAAATTTCAGTTTCTGATTTTTTAATAATTAGCTAAAGATTCCAAAAACATATTTTCACTTTATCATTATGCTTTATTGAGTGTAGATTGATGGGCATAAATGGCAATTCTATTCATTTATGTGTGCAAAAACTGAAGGGGTCTGAATAATTTTTGAAGTCACTGTATATATATCATACCAATGTAAACATATGGAATTAAGATTAAATAATGAAAAAATAATGAAACAATACAAACAAGTGACAGTTTTTGAGAATCACCATGGGTTTTCAGTAAAAAAAAGTACAACATACAGTATTATTATATTATTAGTAGTGTTGTCAATTTGCTGAGGATATAAACACTGGCAGCACCAAAAAAGTAGTTATTAAATCTACAAATCCAGATCATGGAAAAAAGCAATAACTGGTCCTCAATGTGATAATCCAGTAAAGCTGTTGTAACTGCTGTGCACCACCTCAGACTGATCTATGTGTGATGCCAGTTTGAATTGGTTGTTAGTTTTGATCAGCCTGCATCCATCCATAGTTTTTATATATGTACAGCCATGGAAACATATTCAATGAAATAATGAATAATAAATAATGTGAAATCATTGACCCCACTGTGAAGATACAGACGTACCACAATGCACTTTTGTTCTATGCAACAACACCCCCCCCCCCCCCTTTTTTTTTTTAAATCCTATTTTATGACGCAGGAATTACTTGCAGTACAAAGTTAATACTTTAAATATTTGAATACTCATTTAAGCTAAGTTAAGGAAAATACTCCTAATATATGATATAATTACACATTCATTTGTCATTTGCCCCGTTCAGGATAAGCGGGGTTAGGATAATGATTGAATGATTGAATGAATGAATGAATAATTGCATATATGATCACATATTGAATATTTACATGAAATATGCTTGGATTTGCTATTATTGTAGGACTGTAAAATGTTAAGTGAGAACAGGGATGAGTGTAGTGATAGGAAAAGGGAGTGACTCCTCTGATAAAAGAAATTAACAAAAACATAATAAACTGATAAAATAAGTAAACAAAAATTTATAAAAGACTGGGAATCAGGTTATTTAAACCAGGGCTGCACAAGATATTGGCCTACTGTCCCATAGGTTTTCACTCCAACCCTACCAACAGTTAGATATCTCATTGAGCTTAGTAGAGTCAGGTGTGCCAAATACGGTTGAAATTTAAGCCTGCAGGATGGTGGATCTCCAAGATGGGCAGCCCCGATTTAAACCATACCAATTGTTAGATTGATCATACTAAATAATCATGAATTTAAAATTGACAAACTTAAATCAGCACTGCCTTTTTCTTTCTGCAAATGGAAATGTTTGATGTTGTGTACACTATGCATGGGGGAAGTAAAAAGATCACAATAGAAACAATGTAAGACTTCCTGAAGTATGTTTACATTTGGTGCATGGTGTTAGACTTGCGGTGCAGTTTGATTGACACAGACCTACTGTTATTGAAAATGTCAATAAGTCATTCACTCGTCTTCTCAAAGCTAGCTGGGTATCAGTTGCCTAACCAGTACATTTGCTGTCTGTATATGAGATGTAGTAAGAGATGTAATAATAATAATAATAATAATAATAATAATAATAATAATAATAATAATAATAATAATCAACTTAAATCATCCTATCTGTCAGTCCATTCTTCCATACACAAGACATCAACATGCATAGAATAAATACATTTAATATTTTATTTGTTATTTTTATTTACTCTTGTATGTTACTTAATGCAGCCCATTGTGTAAATATACTTCTCAAGTGTGATTCGTTCATGATTATACCGACAGGAACAGTGCAAAGAACACCAAGAAGAAACCTATTTAATGTAATACGACGTCACCATTTAGATTAATTTACACAATGTAACGGTAGGGGTCGCTGCCAGTTACGTCCGTGTTTAATCCGACCATTTCTCGCTATTCGTGTGAGGAAGCGTGATATGCGTTTGACTCACGTTTCATACACAGTTATATGCATTTTCGGCTACTTGTCAATATATCCATGCTGACAAATCCAACAGAAAAATGTGATTTATTTTAATAAAGCAATATTTTTAAATCATTCCCATTCACTCGTTTTAATGGTTAAACTCCAGTGATCTACAAAAGTTCATCGTTCAGCCCTGTTCTGTACCCAATAGCCTAGTTTCTTTCCACGATACTCTGTTCTAAATTGGAAGACGTTATCTTCAGGTTCCAGCATTGATTCGCATGGTAGATTTGCACCCTATTCAATTTTTGAATAAGAAATGTAGGACAAGATGCTATAATGTGTAGGCTACTGTAATTTATGAGTCATATTTTGAATGTGTAAAAGCTGGGTTAAGCTATTGCATGGTCTGAGGATGTTAATATGGTGTATGCTAATATCACCCAATAGAACAAACCTCTTGAGTGGAAATAGCCTTATTTTTGCAACAGTGTTTAAAGAAAAAGAAGAAGAAGGTATTAGATCTTGGTGAGCCATCTTCGATTAATTAATTAATTACAAATATTTAAATAATACTTTATGTTTCATATTGCCTATTGTGTTTGTCAACACCAAATGTAATTCATATTTGCACATGACATTGCATAGGCTGGGCCTACAACATATCTATTAAATTGCCGAATGAGATACCACTGCTCTGAAGGTCTCCCATGTCCCATTCAAGGTGTGATACCCTCTTTTATGTGACGTACACTTTCTTTTCTCGTGATGGGGTTTTTGCTTTTGCGTCACTCTTTGGGCTGCCAGTGAAGTATAATGTTTAGTATTGCACCATTCGCCGTGTCTCGCGTACAGCGGCCCGTGGTGTGATGCTGCGGCGTGCAGGAGAGGGAGGAGGAGGGAATGCTAGACTTGCTCGTTCACAGCAATCTCTCTACTCCACAGCACTGCTGCGAGGGTCGGTTGGCATCAGGGGAGCGAGCAGCTGAGAGAGGGAGAGATACGGAACGAAATAAAGAAAGCGTGCGTGTGCGCATGGATTGCACCACCGCATCCTCTCCACAAAACATACGACCAGCCATGCTTTGAATAACCCATATTTTACGATTCTATGTGTCCTTGTGGTAATACGTTTCTCGTCGCGAAATAACCGATACGTTTGCGTGAATTCAGAAGATACATCGATTATGGCACTTGTGATGGAGCCTATAAGTAAATGGACGCCCAAGCAGGTACTGGATTGGATGAAAGGTAAGCATGTTCATGTTTCCCCTCCCGAATTCTCGCTCATGGGAATTTGTTAAAATTGCAACGAACGCATGGAATGTGTATGCACAGTAGCTACGCCTTCTATATTTGGCATTCATATTATCGAAGATGTTAATCCTCAGGGTAGCTAACATGTTTTCTTTATAAATGTAGGCTAGCTAATGAAAAATATGATCATGTTATATCAATGGTAATTTATCTGATCAATTCTGAATCACATGATTTGGTGTGACTGTCATTCTCATGAACGTGTAGATGAACGTCTGTCTGGAATGCATAGATCAGAACGGTAGAATTTTTGGGTGTGTTGTCAATGAACTCCGCAGGTTAACGTATCGACTAGGTGCTTTTACACGTTAGCTTAGTTTCTGGGTAAGTTTGCAGTCAAGCGAGAAGGTTTACATTTTTAACCTTGTTAACGGTCATCAGTGTCGAACACACACACACACACACACACACACACACACACACACACACACACACACTGTTCTCTCATACATGTTACTCTCCCTCTACCTCGCTCACATTTTCTCTTCTTTCTTTCTCTGGCTATCCGTCTTGGCGCTGGTGCAGTTTTCAATCGCAATACACACTAGCACCATGGACAGCACATAGATACGTATTTGGGAAAAAATACAGATCTGCGCTAGTTCTCACGCGTGTGGACTTGGCGGGAATCGCGGCCTCAGTGTGATACAGATTGCCAAAGCACAAGGGGGGTGGGGGGGGGGTTAGGACTACTAAATGCGCGCACACGCACGCACGCTCGGGCGCGCTTGTGTCGGGACTAGCTAGGCGCCTACATAGAAAATAAGACGTTTGGCCGAATCCAGACAAACTAACTGCGTGAGTAACAGCATGTGCAATGCATTTGTATTACACTAAGTCCACCAGAGAACGATCGCGTCAATGATCTTCGCGCCACTCCCCTTTTGTTATTAGGCCTACTGCTTGGAGACACACGGCCATATTAACCAAACCTTCAAAACTAATATGATGGTTGATATTGGGTCTACATGACATTCTGACAAGTCAGAGTAAAGTAGTTCAAGAAAAACTTGTAAGACACTGTTGCATTGGACTGTCAGGAATGAGCTGCAGAGATGGTAACTGTTCGACCTACATTTCTTTGTACATATGCCACAGTATTTTACTAAACAGAAAGACATGCTGGTATGTAATAATTCCTGTTCAAGTTATGCTATTGAATAACAGGACAACATACATTTCAAAATGCGTCTTGTTGGGCTGGATTGTGGAATCTGGAGCTTTTGGTATGGCAATTGTTAGTTGTGTCTGGGGCTTAGAGAGACACCAGGTAGCTGAAGCACACAGGCCTCCACTACAAAACATTAGTCACAGCCCAAATCCTGTCATATGTAGGCTGCTAGGGTTGTGGCAAGTGCCTTTCGGAATTAACTACTCTGGAGCAAACAAATGTCTTGCAGGATAAATCTGTTCACTGGACACAGACATCCAAATTGGTTTCCAATAGATACTGTTAATGGTACCAGCTGGTGTGTGGATTTAAGACTTATGCTGTTAATACATGTTGTGGACCACTTGCAGTGTTTTGATGTTGGATCGCTGGCACTGGTTCAGGCTTTTTTGCCTGCTGTTGCGGTGTGTTTGCTTTGTGTATATAGTTCCATTAACATCAATAACATGCAAGGGTTCTATCTAGGTTCCAACTTCACTTTGAAGTTAAAAAGATTTGCAAATGTTTATTTAAAAACGAATTACCGGTGTTTGTATGAAATATTTATTTTACCACTTTTTGTTTGAACTTTACTTTTTGGACTTTTGCATGGTTAGTGTTTATGGAGTCAATTCAGCTGCTAAACATCCATCCATCCATCCATTATCTGAACCCGCTTATCCTGAACAGGGTCGCAGGGGGCTGGAGCCTATCCCAGCATACATTGGGCGAAAGGCAGGAATACACCCTGGACAGGTCGCCAGTCCATCACAGGGCACACACACCATTCACTCACACACTCATACCTATGGGCAATTTAGACTCTCCAATCAGCCTAACCTGCATGTCTTTGGACTGTGGGAGGAAACCGGAGTACCCGGAGGAAACCCACGCAGACACAAGGAGAACATGCAAACTCCGCACAGAGAGGCCCCGGCCGACGGGGATTCGAACCCAGGACCTCCTTGCTGTGAGGCGGCAGTGCTACCCACTGCACCATCCGTGCCGCCGCTGCTAAACATATTAATGCAAATGTAAAATGAAAAAATAGAAACATATTCTAAAAAAGTAACACCATTTGAACACCATATTTATAAGACATATACTGTATAACATGTACTGTATAGTATATGTTTTATCCAAGCATTGAGACATTTTACTTTTTGAACTTTTGTCTCAACAATCAAAAATGTTAGGCTATTATACATGAAGTATGATATCTTGCTAACAGACAATGTCCAATGAGAAAAGCTGAGAGATCTCGTCATATGCCATCCAATGCCCTTTCATGAAGTTTCATTGATATGCATTCTGTAGTGATGGCAGTAGGGCATTGGGTAAGCAGTCAAGATGACATCATGTCTGGTGCTGAACAAGCAGTCTTTCCAGAATGCACTCAGAAGGACTTCAGGTGCATGACATATGCAGTTTGGTAGTCTTCTGAACTTTTGACCCTAATATCAGTATTGGTATGAACGTGAGTACGCAACTACCTAAAAAGCCCCAACCATCTTATATCTAAACATAAGATGAGGTAGAATGAGTCTGCTTGTGTTTGGCCACTCCGGTAAAAGTTAGCTGGTGACTTCGTTCAGACCATTGCGCCACTGATTCAGGGCTCAGCCGTTGCTTTGGTGAGAGTCACTTAGGAGCCCATGGATGATAATTTGGAGCCCAGTCCCCAAGACAGGTTAGCAGAGCTGGGCAGGGAGTTGGAGACTCCGGCAGGAAGGCAGAGCCTCCTCTTTGGCTAGGCGAGGAGAGGAGAGGCTGTCCCACCGGTAAAGATTCAATTTGGCGTGAGCCTGGCGTGACAGAGGCAAGCCGTGGAGACACCCTTGTCTGTGGAAATTGAATTGTATTCCCTGTGACTCCCCTCTTTCCGTGCCTTCTGTTTCCAGAGTGTCTGTGATTAAGCTGGGCTGAGTATTTATTTTCTGAGAGGAGGGGGGGCAGTGAATGACTCACTGCCCTTCATTTCTCCCTGGTGCTCACGCGCCTCAAAACTTCAAACCCAAAGCGGCGTCACTTCTGAGCTACCGTTGCCTTCTTTGCGGCGACAGATCCCAGGCCCGTTGTCTCGGAGCCGTTGAAGGCAAACTCCAGAGATTGGAGGTGCAGCCCAGCAGAGCAGGGGGGCCTCGTGGAGTGTTGGGCTTCACTTCACGGCTCTGTGCACTCTCAGATAAGGGCATAGCAGCACGAGGTCCCACCCCCACACCCCCGGCCCCACGTCCCATAGCCTTCAGAGAAACGCCTCACAAGGCACAGCCTTGGCAGGCACATCTCATGTGAACAGCAACACCATATCTCCAGAGGCCCTGCTTCCTTCCCATCGGTGGTTCCATCAGAAGCTCAAAATAGTACATTTCAAATATTCAAATTCAAAGGCAAATTCACAATTTTACAAGACAATAGGCTACATTGTACTATTATTTCAGATCAGAAGAAATCCTTTTGTTCAGATCAAGGCTATAGCAATATAGTGCTTCTGGCTTGGTTAGCACATCGGTGAAAGCTGTGATGATATTGATGTTATTGATTTTATTGTATGCTTCTCTTTGTCTTGTGGGTCTTGTATCGGACCTATCAGTGTCCACTGGAAGGTTTTTTAATGTTGAAGGGGTTAAGAACGAGCTGTAGTCAGAGTTTGTTCATTGAAACATGCCAATGAGAGAAGCTGGGGTTGACAGATGATTACTCATCCTGGGTTTATGGAGAAGTTGCAGTGTTGTTTATTTCTTTGAAACAGTTAATTAAACAGGGATTAGAAAGCTGTCAGCGCCCACACAAGCTTTTTGTAAGGATTGGCGTGTGCGCGCGCGTGTGTGTGTGTGTGTGTGTGTGTGTGTGTCAGTGTGCATGTGCATGTCAATGTGCATGTTTGTGTGTGTGTGTGTGTGTGTGTGCTTGCATGTGTGTATATATATATATATATATATATATATATATATATATATCAATGATTGCATATGAAACTATGTGTGAATGTGATACACATAGCAAAAGAGTGAGTATGTGAACAACTTTGTGTGTCTGTGTGTGTATATAGTATGTGTGTGAAATGTGGGCTGTCTGGCCTAATGAGGCAAGCATGACTCCGTAACCTGCCCTATACCAGAGTTCCACAAACTCTGCCTCTCTATCTCTGTTGAATCAAGCAGGATCATTTAAAAAAATCCACCTCTTCCAAAATTCCATGAATTCTCACTTCTCCTTTGGGATCTGCCCAGTTTTGCTTTCAGTGTCTTTCCTCCGCCCATTCTCTTTTGGAGTGCCATATTCTAAATTGAGTAGGAATTTGGCATGCTTTACTGGAGTAAAATGGAGATGAGAATAGCACACAATGGCAGTATCAGAGCTAGGCTGGGCACAGAATGAAATTGATGATATATCAAAGATTGAATTGCATTGGAAAAGTCCCAAAATTAAAGGTTTTGAATCTTATTCTGGGCAGGACGTTTGACCAAAGTAGTTGGTTAATCAAGTTTTCTTTCAACATAACAGTAAAAGTATCTGAAATTGGCTGAATGAATCGCTAGCATTGCATTCTGAATGAGAACCGCAGTTGTTTACAAAGTGGTGTGTTCCTCCAGCACCATTCAGAAACTGAAATCATGTATGGTGCACAAGTTGATCTCTTTCTCCCTCTTTCTGAATGCGGAATGGGGCTGGGGGGTGGGCAGAGGGTTAGCTATTCGTTTTGCTACCTAACTAGCGGTACCGATCTATAAGTCTACCTAGCGTGAGAGATGAGCACTAACTAGCTCTGTTGCTATTTTGAACTATAGGGTAAATGACAGTGTCACATATATTTAGCTTACCCATATACACCGGACTAAATAAATGCATAGTGACAAAGGAATAACTGGGTGTATGGTGTTCACAAAAAAGACCAGCCAGCTAGTACATAGGCACACACAAGTCCAAGGGTCAGAAAGCTAATGTCCTGCCATGTGTTTCTCCTACCCATGAACTCAGCCAGCTGATGTCACTCATTACCTCCTGACAGAAGAATTGTGCTAATTAGCAAATCTGGGCGATTGAAACAAAATACTAGAATTCTGAATTTGGATTTTCCACCACTGATCAGAAGGTGAAAACAATACAGAAAGCCAACAAGTCAACAAATCGTAATGTACGACAGACATTATCATCAACATTCACTGTGACAACAAGGAAGAAGTTGGTGTACATGTATCTATAAATATGAATACAAGTCAATGGGCAATGCAAAACTTATCAAGATCATTAATATTCTTGGGTTTGTGCTTATGGCCTGCCCTCTTCAGGTCAGATCACAGATTTTTTAAATGGAATTTAATACTAGAGAGTGAGCTGGATGTTGTTTTCACTTTACCATTTCTGTGTGGATTGTGATGTATGTATGTTTGGAGTCAATGTCCTGCAGGAAGATCCGCCTATACCCAAATCTCAGTTTCCTAGCAGAGACAACCAGATTTTCTGAAAATAATTACTTGGACCCAGAAGTTTGGAAGTTCAATTGCCTGTGTAGCCACGATAAGACCCACACAGCCGTTGGGCACATGTTCTGAAAATGGGCTGCAAGCGAGTAGTTCTTATGGGGATGGGGAGGTTGATCAACCACTGGGGAGCAAGGATGGAGAAGCTCCGCAGTCGGGACTAGCGAGAGCCATTCACACGGCTGGCAGGATGAGCAAGCCGACCTGTGGCAGCAGAGTGGAGTGGTCGAGCTGGTGTGTATGGCTGAATTATGTGCTGCAGGTAGGGAAGGGCTGTCTTGTTCACATAGCATATACCAGAGTTAGAACTTTGAATCTGATCCTAGAAGAAACTTGGAGGGACTGTAGCAGGGGAGTGACGTGAGAATTTTGGAAGGTTGAAGACGAGTTGGCCGTAGCTTTCTGGATGAGCTGTAGCGACAGGATCGCGTAGGCTGGCAGACTTTCCAGTAGTGAGTTGCAGTAAACTAGTTGGGAGATTACCATAGCCTGGACGAATTGTTGTGTGTCAGGTATGGTTGAATTCCCCTGACGTTATACAGTAGGAACCGGCAGGACTGCTGCAACTTGCTCTTTTAAGTCCAGCTGGTCATCCAGGACCCCCCCCAGGTTCCTAGCAGAGCGGGAGACAGTCGCTGTAGTACCATCGACGATGACTCAGAGTTCTGGTAGTAGGAATGCTCCACGAGGGATGAAGAGCAGCTCCGTCTTGTTGAGGTTGAGTATCAGGTGATGCTTGGCCATCCATGATGAGACACAAACCAAGACAGGACAGTCCCAGAAATATCCATCTCAGCCAGGGTGGAAATCAGGAGTTGGTGGTTGACTGTGTCAAATCCTGCAAACAGGTCAAGGAGGAAAACATTTCCAAAATATCAATGACCCACCTCCGTATTTGACAGTTGGTTTTGCGTTCTTCTTTTGCCACCAAATATGTTGAAGGTGTGCATGGACAAAAACCTACCTTTCCAAAGAATTTGTTGGTATGGAGGTGACGTCTTATGGTTCGTTTTTTTGTTCAATACAATCTGCAATTCTTGAACCATGATTTTTGGGTTCTTTATGATTTCCCTCAGCATGTTCTTGACCATCTTTGGAGACCACAAAATTTTAAATTTTTATATTGCCCTATTCAGTATTAAGTGGCACGTTTAACCGGTTATGTATTGTTTGTACCCATTACCAGTCTTGTCATGGTCAATTATCATCTCTCTCCTTTGAATTGACAGTTCTTTGACTGATTTTGCATGATTATGATCTCATCTTTATATTCTAGTGAACAGGAAGTGAAGTTATGCCATTATATAGCTCCTTTAGACTGAGATTAACTAAATTAAGTTAAATTGTATTGCCAATTTAACATTGTTTGTTTTTATTTCCAATAATTGTTCGGGGTGCCAAAACAAAATCTTTGGCTTTGGAAAAAAAGCTTTGGTTTTCAGAATAAAATGAGATTACTGAAAAGAAACTTTGAATCATGAGAGTAAATGCATTGCAATACAAGTATATAGTTTTTCCATATGTTTGAACAGATTATTATAGATAGATTTCCCCTTGCTTTTAATTCCACATGAGATCTGCCCTTGTTGTTTTTGTTGCATTTTTATGTGTTAAGTGTGCAGTATTTTCTCCTGTTTCACACACCGATAAATGTATTAATTGTACAGCACTTTGGTTTATGGTAGTCATTTTAAATGCGCGAGAAATGAACGTGACTTGACTATATTTTCCCTCTGAGAGGAATCGCTGTGTTTTGATATATTTTACATGCTTTCTAAATTAAGTGCCCCTTTTCTTTTAGATTTTTGACATTTTATGAATGAAAACAAAGGAGTTATTATACTGAATACAATAAAAGTGTATCTTCACTCTGCACTCAAGATCTCTGTTTCATTGAATTATCTTCAATTGATATAGATGGTATTTTGAAAACTGCTATTAGAGCAGACCATATGGCATGCTTATTTATTAAATCTTTTTATAGATTGTGAACCTAACAGGCCCCTACAATTCTATATTGGATTATGTGTTCATATGTGTTAGTCTTATCATAATATATCAAATTTAGAACAAAATAATATCAACAATGAATTGAATGTGGTACTTAAAACTGTATCTTCACCCAGCAAGGTCAAGAGGGAGCAATATGTTTTCACCTTGGTCTGTAACATTGAAATGATTATTTTCTGTGTGTATGTTATTGGTACAGAAAATGGTATAATTTATAAAGTTAGTTATGTTCTGGTTTTGAAACCTGACAATGCCAGTATTTTCAGTTTCTCAGATTCTTAGCCATTCTCAGTTTGTTTCTGGCTGAGCTTTGACAAAACAAAGGTGAGAGATTTCACTGTATTGTCCAGTGACTTGTGTTTACATTTCTAGATAACTGTACACTGACTCTTCTTCCTTGTTGTCACAGTGAATGGCAATGTTTGTGGCTGTCATACATTATGACCTGTAGACTTTCTGTGCTGCCTCCACCCTCTGATCAGAGGTGGAAGATTTAGATTCAGAAAGTAAAAGTAATTATCTATTTCATTCCAATCACCTGGATTTGATAATTAGCACAATTCTTCTGCCAGGAGATAGAACTAATGAGTGATATCAGCTGGCTGAGTTTATGGGCTGAACACATGGAAGGACTTTTACCTTCTGAGCCCTGGACTTCCCATCTCTGCTTCTGATAGACACCTGCATTTGTTGCATTATCTAAAAACTAATGGTCAGTGAATGTAATGCCTTTAAGGGGGAATATGACAGTAATCTATCATATTCATTCAAGTAATCCAAGAATGAATGTACTTATACATTGTGTTTACTTGTACTGCTGTCGAGACTGAAAAAAAGTGTCTATCAAAAACAGTCTGCTTCCACCTTTAATTGTCTCTCAGCTTCTGTTCACAGCTTGATTAAACAGAGCAAATATTTAGAAAGTGGGACTTTGCATTGCATTCTCTTTCCTACAGTAGGCCAGCAGTATATTAAAATTGCAGAACTACAATTTTGTGTAAATAGCTACCATTATTCACTTTTTGTGTTGGAGATCATTAGGTAAATTGACATTAGGCATGAATTGATTATAACAAAAAAAAAAGCAAACAATACTGTACCTGTACATATGATCATGGTTATAGTCGTATGTCAGCATACAAATGAGACTAGCTTCTGTAGCAACCAGAAATATACACTCGCTGAGCACTTTATTAGGTATTTATTAGACAAATTCTTTAGACTTATTGAGTCTTCTGCTGCTGTAGCCTATCCACTTAGAGGTTTGATGTCTTGTGTGTTCAGAGGTGCTCTTCTGCATACCACTATTGTAATGTGAGGTTATTTGCGTTACTTTCACCTTCCTGTCCGCTTCGACCAGTCTGGCCCTCCTCCTCTGACCTCTCTCATTTTTTGCACAATTCTCTGCAAACTCTAGACTGTTGTGCATGAAAATCCCAAGAGATCAGGAGTTTCTAAGATACTCAAACCACCCTGTCTGGCACCAACAATCATTCCACAGTCAAGGCCACTTAGATCACATTTCTTCTCTATTCTGAAATTTGGTCTGAAGATCAGCTGAACCTCTTGACCATGTTTGCATGCTTGCATGAATTTAGTTACTGCTACATGATTGGCTAATTACAAATTAGTGTACAAGTCTACTTAATAAAGTGGTCACTGAGTGTATATATTATCTTGAAACATAAAGGGAAACAATATACTTTTATTTCAATAGTTATTCTCAGTGGGTGAAATATAGTAATAATCATCCCTGTTCATCTTTTGTAAAATTTCCTCAAACAATAATGCGATGTAAAGGTCTAGGTGCATCCAGAAAAACTGTACACCTGATGAGATGGTGAATTCTACTTTCCCTCATCAACTGTATTGCAGAGATGATCAACTTAGAACAACAATTCAAATCCCTCCTTAGAACTTAGAACAACAACCCAAATCCTACTCCTTTCTATTTCATTACAAATTTCACCAAATGCTGCTGTCAGTGCGATGTTAATGGGTTAATGCACACTGCATAAATGCTTGTTTAGTGCTTTAAGAACTCATATTGCAACTAACACAATATGCATTAATAAAATAGAGGGCAAGTGCAGCTACCCGTGCAGTTTAATGTCTCCCTGTTTTTGACGTCTGATCACATTCAGAAACAAAATTTGTAAGAAGCACATCTTCTTCATGGAATGAGATCTATGCTGCGACAAAATGGTGTCTGGCATTTTTTTGCCATGTAGAGACTCTGGAAAAATGTAAGTCAAGCTTCAATGCATCAGGGAAAATGGGGAAAAATAACAACAAACCAAAGAAAGCTCCTCTCTTTTCCACTCCACTGGCTGAGTCCTTGATTGTGTCAGCTTCACTCGGATTGATCGCGGCTGGCTGTTCGGTGAGCAGATCTGACCTGCTTTCCTGAATACCCATAGGGGGAAATGGCATGGTTTCCCGCCAAGGTCTGGAGGCAAAACGCAATCAGATTGGGAATTATGGGGTGTTCCCCGTCTCCTGACCAGAATGACAATGCCAGTCCGAGTCACTCGTATTCAGCTCATTTAGAAAATAAATACGGGGAATTGAGGCGCAGAACGCGTTACGTGTGAGTGTGGATCCCCCGCGCTCAGAGCGGAGGCTTTGTTTTGATAAAATCGACAGACAGAGGCTTGCTGTTTTACTGCGTCCTCGCGTTGGAACCCTGGCTCCCGTGAAAAGGTTTTACTAATGATTCACTTCTCCAAGGAGGGCTTGCCTCCTGGTTGCCAAGCAACAGTTGCCAAGGAGCCCTGGCCTGCTGAAGCAAGGTGAGGGGGGGTGGTGGTGGTGGTGGTGGTGGGGGGGGGGGGGGGTGAGGTAAGGATGGATGGGTCCAAATTTTGAGACGCTCAGATAAAAATGTTCATTTTCAGGAATTAAAAATGAAAATGTGCTTGCTGACTCGAACAGCGCGCACTCGCACTTGGTTAGACCTGTGACACGCACACACATCAGTACACATGCATGCATGGACGCACGCACACGCACGCACACATGCACGCGCAGACACATACACACACATCCTGTGGTGAATAATTGATCATCATTAACCGAACATGAGATAACTCGCTTTCTGAGCAAGGCAGAGTTAGTTGAGCAGCATGTAGCAAATGACAAATATATGCCCAGAAACTGGAATATTTTCTTCCATAGAGTTTATTTTTAAAGGTTTGTTTATTATTCTGGCCCCAGTTGATTCGTTGTTGCTCTTTCTCAATCTATCATAAGTACGTGGAATAGGACAGGATCCGATTATGGGGAAGCAAGGTTAAATGGCACGACCCAGCCTTTGTAATCACCTATGAAAGTCTTGTTTACTGTAAATTAAATTTGTATTACTCACAAAAACATGTTTGCATTTGCCAAAAGCCTCAAAAGACAAGAAATTGAATTGATTCTGCCCCAAGGCAGGTTAATCACTCTGTTCTCCATCAGGGTGCATCAGCCCGTGATTGGGGTCCACTTGCGAAATGGCATTGAGATTGTTTTGGAAAGATATTGAGGGTGAAAAACCTGTTTTACATGGGAGAATCCCTAACTTACCTGCGCCCCTGAAATAAAGCTTTATATTACTACAGGGACCATCCCCACTCCATATGCACGCTCAAATAATAGAGGCAAGTAAGTTAAAATAGAATTTTGGTTTGGAAACTGGGATAGACTGATAAACTTGGTGGGGATGATTGATGGAGAGGTTGATTATGTTGTTCAAACCTATAGCCTTGTACATGGGCAATATCTTTTAAAATATATTGGTGCATGCCATTTTTATAATTTATTGTTCTTTGATTCGCTGGGGCATATTATATACATTTATCATTCTTACTTATAATTAGCCTGCCCTGCAATGGACTGGCGACCTGTCCAGGGTGTATTCCTGCCTTTTGCCCAATGTATGCTGGGATAGGCTCCAGCCCCCCTGCGACCCTGTTCAGGATAAGCGGGTTAGAAAAATGAATGAATGAATGAATATTATTAGCCAGATTTTTTTTTATTGAGTAGCACACTCAATGGATCAACAGCAATGTCCCAGCTGAGAGTTGCACGAACAACCTCCTAGTCAAAACGACTGTGTCCCAGTACCAACAATAATTTTCTGATTACTTGCTGTATGCAACATCTTCCACTTATAGCAAAGACCCAAGATAGTGTAACATTGACCAATCAGGTAGCGTGATATCACAAATGTTGCATAAACTAGATACTCAACTAGATTGTAAACTCCTGTATTCCATTCCATCCTCTGTATTTGCTTATTCTAGAAGGTTCCATTTGGTAATGGTTCTGGTGCGTGTCAGTATTACTAGCCATGCTATGGATGTTATGTCTTCAGGTCCTCCTTTTCATGAATATGTATAGTGATTCAGTAATGCAGATACCATCATGCACAACAACAACAACAACAGAGAGAGAAACGATGATGCTGTGAATACTACGGGGCTGCTGGGTAGCTCATGCTATTAAGGCACTGTTCTAGTCCATGGATGGGCTCTGCAGTCTAGCATCGAATCTGGGTCCTAACAGTGGTGACTGCGTCTGCTCTTAATTATTTAAATAGCTAAATAATGTCTTGATAAGACATTTGTATATGCACCAGCTACAGCTGCAGACTGCAAGTCTATCCTAAAGATTATACTCTGCAGGAGTGAACCAGCATCATTTCTCGAGCTGTCAGAAAAATAAATTAAGGTAATTGGTTGGAACAAAAACCAGCTTGCAGACCGGCCCTCCAGGACCAGAGTTGTGCACACCTGCTCTAATGTTAGCCGGGGATTGGAGGGTTTCAGTCAGACGATCACATCTCATTGAAGCCAGCAGCCTCCAGTGGTCAATGTCACACCTGCAAGTTTGCCTGATGTGCTGCATATTAAGTGTCTTCTGACTCATAAATAATACATCAATACAAGGAGAAACCCCATAATTAGAAAACATCTGATTAAAACGGAATTATTACCGTTGGGGGTAGTGACCACCATGATCAGGCTGTGGACAACACATTGGTCAACGTTCCCAGTCATTGACTCCCCCAGTCATGAGTCATGGTGCTGTGACTCATGGCTCTGTTTCTGTGACAATACTGGGCAGACTGTCACAGCAGAGGCTGCTCAATCAAGTGCACAAAACTACATTAAATAAAATGTTAAAACTAAAATAAAATATACGAGTGAGAGTATAGTAACTTGGCATGGAATATTCCTGACTGTGATTTGGGGAAAATATTCTTGGCTATGGATTACAGAGACCCTATGATGACATTCTTTTCTGCAAAAATATCCTCAACACAGGCTTAAAGCAAGGCTGCACTAACTTTGGAGGGAATATTCTTCTTGAGATTTTATTGTGAGGCCGCTGTAACTCTTCTGGGAAATATTGTGGACCAGGGCGCACAGCATCTTTTTGCATGCTCCATAGTGAGATAGCCGCTAGTGCACAAACAGACCTGGTATGAACAGTTTTAACTTAACCCTGTCAACTTTGCCCCCTTGTGATTGAGTTGTCGATGTCCCAAATTATTGTTGTGTTCATATTTCTAAAATAATACAAATTGCAACGTAATACAAATTGCAAAAGCAGGACAATAGAACTCCAGCCTCCCCCTCGCCACACTCACGGTTTACCTCGCCGCACTACAGACAATAAAAGCCATATTCTAACAATCTTTGATACCATATATTGATGTCAAAAATGTTTCAAATTTAAGAACAGAAATAGGCAACTTGCATGACACCTGAGGACACCTGGGTGCAGTTTTGTGAAAACGAATGTGCAAATATGAATGCCTGTCTAAATGTTTAACATATTTTGTACACAAGATGACATCATGTGTGTGCACAAATATAAAATAGTTCTCGATTGGTCCTTGACTTAGAAATATTCAGTGCTGTTTTGTATTTTTTGGGGACTAGTGGAAAGAGTTAACCTCAAGTTGAGTAAAGAGCATTGACAAATGTTTGTTTCCTTAGAAATGTGGCATAATGTAGATGATGAAACTAATTCAAAACATTATTTATGGGCTCTATTCAATCTAATTGCAATGCAGTCAACTTTGATAATTAGTTTGGCAATTTTTAACAATTTATCCTTTCTAACACATCATATTTGTAAGTGCAAATTCATTATTTTAGGATGTAAGGAAATCTATCCTGCTGATATTCACCACTAAAGGTTAATTGTGATTAGATTGAGTGTTGGCTAGACTATCTAGGTACAGTACTTGACTTTCTCCTCCATAATTACATGTAATGCTTTAGTCTGGATGCCTTTGCCTCAGTCTTTTACTGATTACAATACATTTCAATTTTGGATCAATGAATGGAAGACTGTACAGATAAATCACAGACACATATCTTTCAAAAACCTCAGAATGCTTAGAGGAGGATGGCAACTCACTGTACCATCAATATACAGCAGTCATCATAAGTTTTGATTGAGAGTATTGAAATGATCTATTATACTTGGCCTTGGTGTCAATTAGTTTGCTTGAGAGAGCATCACATTTTGTCTGATAAGTGTGAATGGAACTTTAATGACCACAGTGAGTCAGGACCTCAGTTTAAGATCTCATGGAAAAGGGCACCTCTAAATTATTTGGATAAGAAGTACAGCTCCAAAGTCTCATCTAATTCTCTAACCTCACTATCCCTTGGCTTTCCTGACCACTGCACATCACTGCCTGCTCTGGCTCATTTTTGTACAGTACTTAAACTGGTATTATACGTGGCTTTGGCACCTTCCCTCTGTACCATTTCTGTTATGCAAAAAGCAATGCTTTTTCATATATGGCATCCAATTTCTAGCCTATTATCTGATATGTCACTTAGGTGTGAAACATGATGTGAGAAATAATTTTGTTCCCACACTGAATAAATCATTCTCCCTTACTGCCCTAGAGATAACTTGTTATTTATTTCGTATTAGCATGCTATTCGTATGTCATGCACCTGCCAGGCAAAGGGAGGAGTTACATGTAACGTGTTTTGATGACTCCCCACTCCGTCCATTGATCTCTCACTCCCTTTCCTGTGTTCTCCTTGCTGTCTCCCTTGAGTAAATCTCTAGTAGAGGCAAAGAAGGGAATTGCAAAATCTTGCTGTAATGTAGTAAGTGTAAAGGTAATGTCAATGTTTCTATTTTTTAGCTGAAATACATTCTAGGTAGATGGATACTGTTGGGTGTTTACTGTAATGGAAGTGTTAGTGCAGGGCTGATGGGTAATTTTGAGTGTTTGTTGTAATGGCAGTGTAAATTTATGGCTGATGGGTAACTTTGGGAGGGCGGCACGGATGGTGCAGTGGGTGGCACTGCCACCTCACCAAGGAGGTCCTGGGTTCGAATCCCCGTTGGCCAGGGCCTCTGTGTGGAGTTTCGCATGTTCTCCCCGTGTCCGCGTGGATTTCCTCCAGATACTCCGGTTTCCTTCCACAGTCCAAAGACATGCAGAATAGGCTGATTGGAGAGTCTGCGATGGATTGGCGACCTGTCCAGGGTGTGTTCCCTCCTTTCGCCCAATGTATGCTGGGATAGGCTCCAGCCCCCCTGCGACCCTGTTCAGGATAAGCGGGTTAAGATAATGAATGGATGGATGGATGGGTAATTTTGGGTGTTTACTGTAATGGGAGTCTTAGTGCAGGGCTGATGGGTAATGTTTGTTGTAATGGGAGAGTAAATTCAGGGCTGATGGGTAATTTTAGGTGTTTGCTGTAATGGGAGAGTAGATGTAGGACTGATGGGTAATTTTGAGTGTTTGTTGTAATGGGAGTCGTAGTGCAGGGCTGATGGGTAATACTGGGTGTTTGTTTTAATGGGATTATTAGTGCAGGATGGGTGTGATGATGTAAACTGTGGGCATGTAATAAATAGGGTAATTATGTGCTCTGCTTGCCATTATCATAGCTGCTGGAATGTGATACTTAAGCCAAATGTTTGAGATGTTATGAGCACCATGTGCTACTCTGAGTGATACACAGACAGACGGACACACTCACACACACTGCACTCAAATTCAGACAGGTAGAGACTCCATAGAACCCTGAAAAGTGCAGATGTACACATGTATTTGCACACTAACATGCTCTCTCATACTCATAAACACCCACACTCACTCATGCATTCACACACACACACACACACACACACTCTCTCTCTCTCCCTATCTCTCTCTCTCTCACTCACTCACTCACACATATGCACACACATGCATGCAAGCTAAAAAAAAAACACTCACGACCGCATCAATGAAAAATATGAAAATTAAAAGCAAAGATGGAGGGCATTCTCAGCCAGCCAGCCCCCTTTCCTGATAATCCTGGAGTGGGATGTGGATTTTGTTAGTCAGATTCTAATTAAAATGCATTTCAGATCTGCCATTCAGTTTGATGAGATGTAACTTTGAAGAGTGCAGACATATAAAACACTGAACCACTCTGAAATGTGCAACAATAAATCAAGACCTGAATGGAAGGCACAGTCAAATGAAGGGTTGACAGGTTTCAGGATCTCAATAAATCCGATTAAAGAGCATCTGCCAGTGGATATGAGACATCAAAAGCAGCTTGGTCCACTACAGTTTCTCTGAGACAGAAACTCATAAAGGATATGGTTCCCCCTGTTTTGGAATCATGATGCAGTTACATCATTTTAGAAAACATTGAAATGGGCAGAATTTATTATGGGCAAAATGTCCTTGACCAGAGATTAGAAAACCCAACACTTCTGTGATACCAGTCTCTAGAGTTTACAGAGAATGGTGTGAAAAACATCATAAAACATCCAGTGAGTGGCAGTTCGGTGGGCGAAAACATCTCGTTAATGAGAGAGGTCAGAGGAGAATGGCCAGATTAGTTCAAGCTGACAGAAAGGTGGTATGCAGAAGAACACCCATGAACACACAACATGTCAATCCTTGAAGTGGATGGGCTTCAGCAACCACCCTGCTGTAAAATCCAGTTAAGCCAGCTTGGCCAGCTTGAAATGTGGCTGCAGTACCTGCCCTGCATCCTAAACAGAATGCAAGTACGCATAATGGAACACAGCCTATGTGATATCAGCCATGGCTAGTGTGTGGTCATTTCAATCTGCCATGGCCATGTTTCTATCTACATGGTAATAATGCTGTTTCATTTGTAGTGGGCTTGGTTTCATAAGTGTCCTTGCAGCTAGCTTGGCAGTCATTCTGGTGTCACAGCTGAGGAGATGTGCAGTGAAGTGGTGTGTGAAATGGAGCCTGGATGTTGTGGGAAGGCTTTGCACAGCTGGCAGAGCCTGGTCATGCTCCATTCTCCAGGGAAGAACCATCTAAATTCTAAATCCTTCTAACTTCTAAATTGTCAACAAACACCAACTGTCCCAGTGCTCATGCACGATGAAGGCTGATATGGACAGACAGACAGGCAGACAGATGGATAAGCAGGCAGACAGGCAAACTGAGAGACAGGCAGATAAACAGATAAGCTGGTAAGCAGGCAGGGTGACAGAAATGCCACATCCAGCTTCACAGCCACATATGATAACCTTTAAACAGACATAGAAGTATTCAGTATAAGCCAACATGTAGACAGGTACAGACAGCTGTGGGAAACAGACACATACACACACATGCATGCACACCAGCACATACATATGCAGGAACAGACACACTTGGTCGTACAGTTCAGACCCCAGCTCGACAGGGTTTAGCTGGTTGACCAGTCCAGGCCAGCTCCCAGCTAGACATGCTTTGGCCAGCTGAAGATATGTTTTAAAGCACAGACAGGCTAACATCACTCAGTGGTTGACCAGCTCATACCCAGCTAGACCAGCTTATGACCTGCTTGGCCATGCCCGTTGACCAGCTCATACCCAGCTAGACCGGCTTATGACCTGGTATTGCTGGATTGTACAGCAGAGCACATACAAATATACATACAAATATTGCCTATAAATACACAAGCATAAAACTAAAATAGTCACCAGTGTCATCTGTATATCACTGCTATTCCACCTCTACCCAGTTAGGGTACATTTCTTGCAGTTCTATAATAACTTCCTTAGCCAGCAGGCTAATAACAGCTGAGAATGTCCAAAGCCGGTCCTATGTGTACATTGACATACGCACTCAAAGAAACACATACACATGCATAAAAACACATACCCTGCTGAAAATAGCAGCTCAAGCTAGGTTTGAACCATCTGGTAGCTGGTTGACTGTTCAGACCCAGCTCACCATGGTTTAGCGGGTTGAAAATTAGGGTACAGCAGGCTAATAACAGATGAGAATGTCCAACACAGGCCCTATGTGTCCTGCTTTAACCCATGTGCGTAACTTTTTATTTTCTTGTGCAGAAATGTCATTAAAAACTGCAAGTTTAATGTGCTAATATGATATATACAGAGGTAGTGCCAACCAAAGGTGGCATGTCATACTGCAACCCATAATGTGAGTTTTTAGATATGCATTTATGAACATTAAATAAGAAAATGTATTGTCATGTACCAAAGTGAGCCATTTAGTCTGTGAATGAACCATATTGGGCACTTTATTCTTTCTGCAGAAACAAAGATGAACTTGACATTAAACTTGTGACTATAGCAGGGCTGTCTCATTTGTAAATACTGGTTGGAACTCTGCAATAGGCCAGAATACTGTATCCTGTGAGAACATTGCAGCAGATGCAGTGACTATGCTCCTAAAGTCTATGGCTGTATATGAACAAATGCAGTGAGAGGGTAACTACGCATTGGAGTGATTAAACTTGACGTGCTTAATTTTCCATGCTCATGGGACCATGGGATAGTGCAGAGGAAACATGCTTAATGCAGCGTTATCACTACCGCATTCAAACATTTTTGTGGAGAAAAAACAGCTTGTTCTTGTGCAGACATTTATAAAAGTAATGTTTCACTGAAGAATGTGAGTGAATAGTTTGTATTTCGATTGGTTAATCATAACAATACTTATACAAATGCTCCAGTTGTTTATTTTTCTGATAATTTTAACTCTTAAGCTACATATTGAAAGACATAAGCTACATTCAGTGGCAGTGTTGTGCAGACCTGGGTGAAATACGTAATTGTTTTGGAGTCAAATACTTTTCTGTGCTTGGTTGGTCTTGCCTGGTGCAACCGGGCTAACCAAGAGGACCAGAAGGCAGGGTTTGCAAATGAAAATCGACCATTGCAAATTTGACCCAGGTCTGGTCTAGTGTGGTGTAGCTGTTATGGAACTGATAGGTTCCATGTTTACTGGCTGCTGTAATGTAACAAGGTGCTTTAACTGCACCGGTACAGTAAAATGTAAGCTGTGTTGATTGCCCTTGAAAAGCAAATGGAGGAAGTGGTTAATAACATACGTATGTGGACACCCATCAGTTATGTGAGCAGAGAAGGTTAGATAGATAAGATATCATGTGATGTATGTGGATGATAAATGAATATGCTTATAAATAATCTCCTAATGACTGCCAAATGCAAGTGCCGCAGGGCAACCAGTAATTCAGACCCACAATCAATGCTAGTTTGTATGGCTGACATCCTAGCCAGCTCTGAACAAAGATCGTGTTACAGTCTTGCTTTCTTCTCTTACAAAGTGTCCTTGACAAAACTAACGGTTTAATACAGGAGTAAATCAATGTGATTGCAATCTCTTCCTGAGGAAACAGAGTCTGGGTCAGAGACTGCCTTCAGGTGTGAGATGGTGAATCATTCAGCTTGAGCTGCATTATCAGGTAGCCATCGGTGTCAGATTCTTTTACATTGGTAAAAAAAGTTTCAGTAGATAAACGGTACTTCAATATATAAATGGTGCATATTTATGATGATCATTTTTGAGCTTTAACAGATATTTGTATTTGGTAAATGGATTGTATTTATATAGCAACATTATCCAAAGCACTGTACAATTGATGCTTCTCAGTCACCCATTCACCCACAAACCAACGGCGATAGGCCGCCATGCAAGGCGCCAATAAGCTCGTCAGGAGCAATTAGGGGTTCAGTGTCTGGCCCAGGGACACTTGGACACACCCACACCTTCGACTGCCCCACGACTGCTCTTACCTCCTGAGCTAATGTTTCCATGGTTCCACAGCAGGGGAGGCTCTGGATAAGAGCGTCTGCCAAATGCCAATAATGTAATGTAATGTAATGTAATGAGGCTTACAGTAGCAGGTTCTAAGGTGGGGCACGGCTATCTCAAGTTTAAGGTGGGGCACTGCTATCTCAAGTTTGATACTTGAACCTGAATCTACCCAGTGAAATATCCTGCTTAAATGGTATATACAGTGTAGCCTATAAGTATCTGGACAATGAGTGACATATTTTTTGTTGTTTAGGCTCTGTACTCCAGCACATTGGATTTGAAGTGGAACAATGAATATGAAGTTGATGGTTGGGAAACTATATTGATAACCCCTTTTTGACCATTCTCAATGTTCCCACATGATGATGTTCCATCATCTAGACCAGGGGTCGGCAACCCTGCTCCTCGAGAGCTGCAGGGCGTGCTGGGTTTTGTTTTCACCTTAAAATCAACCGATTAAGATCCAAGAAACAAGGTGAGGTGAGTTAACTGTGTAATGAACTGCTTCATTGAAGTGCCGAGTATAGTGACAACGAAAGCCAGCACACCCTGCGGCTCTCCAGGACCAGGATTGCCGACCCCTGGTCTAGATGATGGAACATCATCATGTGGGAACCTTGAGAATGGAGGGATTAGAAAACAACAACAAAAACAAAAAACTAACAAAAAAAGGAGAATGGAGGGATGAACCATGCGAAAGCAACATGTTGAGGGTGGTGGTTTTGTTTTGTTTTTTCTCTAGATTGTGTGGGTGAGTCGCTGTGTCATCTCTGACTAATGTGCTTTGCTCATTTTGTTTTATGTACAACGTTTTTTTTCTCCTCCAGTATAGGAATTGAGGGAAAATACCTCCTATTTTAAACTCAGCTTTATTTATTTTTACCAAAAAATGTCTGCATTGTCAAAGTAAAGGCGTATTTACTGGGGTAGGAGACCCCTTCCCCCTCACCTCCCACACCCCACCACCGCCTAGAAACAGCAAACAAAAAACCGACAAATGTCAACTTTTCTGGTGTTCCAGCAACATTTTTATGCCATTTGTGGGACGTTGCATTAACTTTGTCAGGTCCCTTTCCCAACGGGGCTCAGCCGTGCCCTAGCAGGGTATGGGAGCCACGCGTTTCTCCAGTGCGGCGGGGGACCGGGTGAGCGAGTGCGGCTCTGATTAAAATGAGCATGCAGCCGGCTTCATGGCTGTGGAGGCAGAAATAGGTCAGGGCTGGCACTGGAGCCTTCCCCAAGGCCCTGCTGGATCCACTACCACGGCTTGCCTTCCTTTCATTCTTTATTCATCCAGTCTTTATATAAGCGTATCCGCCACGGAGACGGCCATTTCGGCTCAGGCACGACGCTGCCACAGGTGCACTGTGATTATCGGCAGTCTGAGAGCGTCAGGCGAGCAAGCGGAGGGCGAGATGGATAAGGCAAGCTGAGTGCGAGATGGGTAAAAATAAATAATCAGTATTCCTCATATCAGGATGGAGATGGTGGCAGTTCCAAACCCGCTGGAAGCGAGATGAAGGCGCGATATACATGCTGTTTTAGGGTCGTTGTGGGGGTTAGAAAATCTGTCTTTTACAAATGAGCTCATGCCACATACAGTTCAGCGCTCTATCGTATGCTGTTGTGCCTTTTTTAAATTACACCGGGGCAGCCATAATTCCTGCCTCTGCTTGCATGACCTCCTTGAGATCCCATTGCCAGAATTTCCAATTAGAATATATCGTGTTTACATCTCTGTGCATGCGTGAGTGTGGCAATTAATTTCCAGGGCCAGTCACTTGCACCGATTGTAAAACTGGGTAGTTTGTCGTTCAGAAATGTGCTCAGCGCTACCATAGGGGAAAGATAATGATGAACGTCTCATGGGACTCGGCTATTCCGTAGAGATTACAATGTGATGAACAGCCCTGGGTCTATCTTGGTGTTTGGCTGAGTATCCCTGAGTTTCAGCTTTGTTGTTCTTAAAATTGGATGTGGCTGGTGTGGCTGATTGCTCCAGTTCGATTCCTGGGAGAGATGTGTGATGATCCTGAGGTGTCTCACTCTGCCAGGACTTCACAACTAATCCCACTGATCTAACAGATTGCCATCAAGAAAACTGAACTACTTAACTGTTTTATTATTGCTAAGTTCATCTGTCATCCCTTCCTTCAAACAAATTAAGTAACACGTTACAGAACGAGTAGCCATATTGCAAAGAGATCCTGCTTAATTCCCCCCCAGGAAATACGGACATAAGCCTCGTCTGCTGCTGCATTTGGAGGAGGAGATGAGGGGACTCATGCATGAGCTTCCTGTAGCCCAGACCTAGCGGTGGTGTCCCGGGGCATTGTGGGAAGGCAGAGGGGTCATCAGGAGGATTTATTATTAGCAAAGGCTTTGGGCAACGGGACCCATTCTTCATGCAGTGACATCACATTGCAGAACATACACGCATTAAGATGCACATGCACGCATGCATACACACACAGGCCCACACGCGCACGCACACATGCACCTGCTATTAAAGAACAGATTTTAATTATTTAAAATGCAATTGGTACAATAAAGGTGTAAATTTAGTCCAGAGTGTGACCTTGCAGACTTGGCCAAGTGTTATCAGACAAGAGCAGGTAGTGGCTACAACAGTGCCGCTATTACAAGTTATTACAGCTCTACCTGTTTTCAGTGGGAATTAAATATGATGGACTCCTTTTAATATTTAATGCAGGAAGTAATATTGTGTACAAATGAAGAAGACTGGTGTTTTGATCATGGCCTGTTGTACCTTTCCAGCATTCTGTCCCTGATTTAGTTTTTTTTATTCTGAAGAGGACTTATGGCAAATTAGAATGTCCTATTCCCTTCTCTTATTGTTTTAGAGCTAGAGCTCTACTCTGAGGCTCTATAAAAATATCGTAAATGGTTAGTCTGCAGAAATTCTGAGCTGACTGTACTGTCATGATCCCCTCTTACACATGGTTATTGCACTGTGTTGTGTCATACATAATGTTCTGTGTTTTCATAGCTTTCACCATATCTCTCATATTGTTTAATAAAAGCCATTTCATCTCTATCCTATATGCTATATTTAGAGCACAGACTGAATAATTCAATACAGTTCTTAAATAAAGTGCATGGGAAGTAATTACTCTGTTCAGACCGCCTTTTCTATTTTAGACAAAGGCGTGTGTGTGTGTCTGTGTGCGTGTGTGCGTATGTGTGTGTCTATCAGTGACTGCGAATGTATGCATGTGAGTGCTAACTCGACCTCCAATTCATTTAGTTTCACAGACCTGCCATCTGAATGAGCGTGGGTCCTCCACCGTGCTCATAGTTAGTGTTACACTAAGTGGTACATACTGTCCAATGGCATGAAAGCAGAGTTCCTGGTCCTCACCAACTTCTCTGGCCATCTTTTTCTCATCAACTAGCCACATAAAGGACACATTTATGACAGAACGTTTCCTGTTTTCTGTTCAGTAAGCGTTGACACTTTAAGGGTGGTATTCGACTGTGCGCTTTTGGTAAAGACCCAGCAGGGCTGTATATTGTCATATCTTCTCTGTTGGATGTAACTTCACACAATGCTGGATTTTAACACTGAGGCACACTGAGAAAATTCTCTCCAGGGTGTTGTTGTTTGATGACAGTAAGAGTCGCATCTCGGCAGGAGAGATTTCGAGAAGCAATGGGACTTTGTATGATAATACAATACAGATTGCTATGCAATATTTATCTGGAGCAGTGTGGCTGTATTTGAGCATGCATTCTCTCTCTCTCTCTCTCTCTCTCTCTCTCTCTCTCTCTCTCTCTCTCTCTCTCTCTCTCTCTCTCTCTCGCTCTGTGCAATGCTCTGGTTGGAGCACTGTTTCTGATAAAATGCCTTGACCTGCATACCTACATGCAGGGCAAAATCTCCATAAAAGTGGAGCCATTTGTTTAGGGAGCAATATGCCTGGAGGATTGCGTAAATAACCTTTTGACCGGCTGTGTAAATAACACCCCTCCCCCATTCAATCGTTTTTCTGGAACACGTTGGCACATTATCACGTTAGCACGTTAGCGCATTAGCACGTGCCTTGACGTCCTGCTGCAGGTGATTTGACGGGCTTCCCGCACGTGTGTCTCTCTGTGTCTCCCCGCAGGCTTGGATGACTGCCTCCAGCAGTACATCAAGAACTTTGAGCGGGAGAAGATCAGCGGGGAGCAGCTCCTTCATATCACGCACCAGGAGCTGGAGGAGCTGGGCGTCACTCGCATCGGGCACCAGGAGCTCATTCTGGAGGCTGTGGACCTCCTCTGTGCGCTGGTGAGACACCGAAATCTGGCAGGACGCAGAGCAACCGCACACATGCTGCTCGTATAATCACACCTGGGTTAAACATGTAACGGTTTTAGATTCAAATCGTTTTCTACGCTTGTCAACAAGAAGGTCACCACGCATCAATCAATGAAAAAGGTGAATCCATTTCTTCACAGATGCAGAACAATATGTTAGACAAAGGGAAAAAAGTCAGAGCAGTCACCTCTTTAATGGTGCAAAACGGATACGTTTTGAGAATCAAGGTGTCAGTTTTACACCATTAAAGGGCTTATTCCATCTGAGTGCTCCAGATGTTTTGCCCTTTGTTTAACTTTTCTACGCTTTACTGAGGTTGTCAAATGTATTTGAACCTATGATGTACTCTCAAAAAGTGCAAACCCTACCTTCTGGTCCTCTTGGTTGACTCAATTGCACCAGGCAAGATAAATCGAGCACAGAAAAATATTTGACTCTGAAAAAATTACACATTTGACCCAGGTCATCACTGGGTCAATCACACATTCTTCTCCCCCATTCATCAGCTGTTAGCGTTCGTGTGGTGGAAACATTTTGGCTTTCAGTGGCCTGGATGTCTCCTGACAGCTGTGTGGCACTTTGGGGTAAAGGTCACCGGTTCAAACTGAGCTTGAGGGGGAGTAACCTCGGTGCACACTGGTGGTGCGTAAGCTCATTCCGCTTCACCTCTGGACCTCGGGGCTGCACACCTGGCTTTGACGAAGCCAAAGATGTTGAAGCAAAAAAGATGGCAATCTCAACTAAAAGGTCCTATTCCACTTTAGCCTAGCCATACGAGAGGTTGTGAACTGCTACCTGAATGCGTAGTTACGTAAGTCTACTGTTCCTCTCTGAGAAAAGCCAGAGAACACATTCAATTTCAAGACACTGCAATGCTGAACAACTGTGAGATACATTTTTCTCTGCGTTAATGCTATATTTCCCACAAATCCTTACATTTCGTGCCTAAAAATCTAGACCAGGGGTGTCAAACTCCAGTCCTGGAGGGCCGCAGTGTCTGCTGGTTTTTGGTGTGTTTCAGCACGAGAGATGCATTTAAGTGCTTTAAAGACTTCACACAGCCTGTTCTCAAGGCCTTAATTGGCTGCTGGAACCACAAATACCAGCAGACACTGTGGCCCTCCAGGACTGGAGTTTGACACCTGTGATCTAGACTATCCAACGACTCATGTAAACCCAATAGGACTCAAAAAGTAAGGATCAACAGCTCATCGTAAAAAACTTTCCTGTAGGAATCGATTGTAAAAACAGTGCTACAGTCTGCATAAGCAGACTTAGGCACGGAGCGATTTTGGTTGGACCTCTGGGTTGGACCTCTGGGTTGGACCTCTCTCTACTGTTGCTCTCGGATGAAGCTGTGGCTTCGGTTCTGGGTGGAGAAGAGGCAGTGATGAGTGGAGCATTGGGTTCTGTGATGCAGGGAGACAGATAGAACATGGACATGGTGTGTGCATTTCTCTGCCTTTACCTGTGGTGTCTGTGTGTGTGCTTATACCTTTGCATTAGTGTATGTACACATCTTTACAGGTGCTTTAGTCTTGTAACTGTTTGCTTGACAAGCACAATTTTCTTACCCCATTGGCATCTTGAAACAAGTCAAACTGTTTCATCTCATTGGCAATATTTTTGTCTTATTTATCAAAAAAAGTCATGGCAATAAGATTTTTAATCCAAAATACTTCTTGAGATTGACTTATTTTCTGTATTTTATGGTGTACGTGCACAAGTGAGCATGCATTTGTATGTGGGTGCGAGTACAGGCATATTTGTACCTGTGAATGTTCACGTCTGGGTGATAGCCGTCAATCTAACTCCATCACAAACCGAAACAGTCTTACGACATGCACCACATGAATTATGAAGATGAAAATGTCTGCTCATTTACACATTAATAGCACTTATTTGTTGGTGCTGTGTATTTACAGTAAATGCAAAAGCTCAAAAGGTATTTTTTAATGAAATAGTATCACTCACCCTGAAGGGATGACTCTTTGTTCCTCACTAAATCTTCCTGTGGTCAGTCTGAATGTCGTAGTGACTTTAATATTTTTGTGCAATTGAGCTCTTTAATCTCTCTTGCACACATAATTTATGTCTCCATTCTTCTCACTCTTCCACACCTCCACGCACACACACACACAGACACACACACACAGGCATGCACACACCCACGCAGATGTTTCTTTCTTTCTCTCGCTATCTCTCTCTCTCTTCCACACACACTCTTTCTCTCTCTATCTCAAGCATCATTTCACTCTTCCACATACACACGCACACATATCCACACACGTCTCTCTCTCTCTCTCCCCCTCCCCCAGATTTTTCACAGCTGTCATACACACAGAGCTGTTTTTATGCCGGATGTGCTGGAATGTGTATTAATAGCAGATGTGACGCACCTAATAAATGGGGGGGGGGGGGGGTGATTCGGGGCTGCTGGGTACGTGGGCGGAGTGGAGATGTATGGCAAAGCTCCTCCTCAGGGATGCTACGGTCGGGGGGAGAGGGGTGTCGCTGTCGCCCCGTCAGTGGGGAGGACGGCTGTGTGACCCGTCCCTCACGGCTGGAATGAAGCGCGCGTCTCTACACGCTCCGGCGTCTCCAGGAGCAGCGTAAAGCGCGGGCAGACACGGGCCCTCTTTCCTGCCGATGCCTCGAAGACCGTTTCTCACGGCCAGGCATGTCCCAGGGGCTGGCAGAGGGCCGGGAGGGGGCTGGCAAACACTGGCAGCTGCATCAAACAGCCGTAGTGGTCGCAAGCACACACAAACACACGTGTGTGCCCGTAAGCGTTCATGGCCACAGATACAAACAGATGGAAGTCAGTGCATGGGTTAGTGCAATTGTTATTTCATGCTTAGTGGCTTTTTTCTCTTTATTGGCAACCCTAATGTGGCAGGAATCTGGTAAAGAAATGTGTATGTTGAATGAATTTATTTTTGCACTGCCTAAGTGACCGTTTTTACTGTGACTTAATGTAGTGCCATTCTTTAGATTTAGCCTCTTGCAAAATCATATCAGCTTTCAAATTTCCAAAGATAATAAATTAGTATTCATCTGAAATTATTATATTAAGCCAAATGAGAAGAGTTGACTGGGTAGAATCTATTTTTTTTTTATAATCCGAAAATGCTCTTGTGGCAGGAATGCTGAGCCTTTTAGTCAATATTTACTCCTGTTCAGGATGATTTTCTCTACAGTATTCCCTGTCTGAAAACAGTGTAGGTGCGCACAGTTGTAATGGCTGACTGCTGCCCATTGTACTGTGTTTTATTTACCCACTGGGAGGTCCATATTGAGTAAATTTTTTTGCTTCTCATTTTAGCCCAATAGATCAATGCTACTGGATAGTATAATATTTCAGAAAACAAAATGTAAAAAGATTTCTGACTATCTTAAAATATTCTAAGTAATGACACAACTTTCATCAAACTCTATTTTGAAATAGATAACTGACCAGGCATAAACCAGCTGGATGGATTATTCTGTTCATGCACTGTTCTACTGAATCTAAGGGCCTTGGTCTGGTATAAAAGCCAGTGCCAATGGTGCCCCCAAACGTAAGCGCATGATTGGCTGTAGCGTTGTGTGGAGAGTTAGTTAGCCTTTGAGTCAAATGTGAACCCTGCATGGGTCTCCTATGGGAAAGTTTCTTATGATGAGCTGTTGGTCTGTAGTTTTTGATTCCTAATTGAGTCCACACAAGTTGTTGGATAGCTATATTGTTAGGTTCATAATGGCAGGCTTATTTGGGCAAAATATGTATAGCGTTAACACAGAGACATTTCTACCAAATCGGAAATGTCGGTCAGACGTGCAATAAAAGTGAGCAAATTCTTTCTGGAATTGTGTATTTTTGTTCTTATATTGGAACATGATTTTTTGACGTAGAGAAGTGGTATCAAGGATTGGTAGAATATGCCTTTTATTGTCTGAATCTGTGGTGAGGGGGAGGCTGTAGTTTTATTGCCCTGTTTTGCAAAGAAGAGGCTGATAAGTATTTAAACTACTGTTCTTGCAAGTGGAGAGTCTTTTTAACAATCTGCCATCAGCATTTTGTGGTTTTATTACGTCACAGTTTTTATTATTCTCGGAATAATGACCCAGCAATTATTTGTGACGTTGATGACTCAACCACGAGGGGGCAGGGTTTATAGGGTAAAGCATGGAGGAAAGGGGTTTAATCCTGTTGGTTTGGAGCCTCAGACACTGCTCTGAATATGTATTCATGTAAGTGGAGGGCACAGACACAGAGAGGCAGACATTTTCCACTCTGCTGCTTGGCACTGGCAAGCTTCAGTGAACCACAGTTTTTTTGGAGGAGGGGGAAAGGTGGTTAGAGTCAGTTCTGCCAGTGTCCTATCCCTCCTGGGTTTACTGCAGTTCCTGGATGTGTGCGTGTGTGTGTGTGTGTGTGTGTGTGTGTGTGTACATGTGTAAGCATGCAAGACTGCCCCTATGACTTTGTGTGACAGTTTGAGCTTGTCTCTCAGTGACTATCTGTGGTGTATTTTTTGTGACTCTGGATGTGTATGCCGTGTGCTTGCGTGTGTGTTCAGGTAATTACGGACATTTTACAGACACTCTTTTCCCTCCTGTTGCCGCTCAGCTCCCGCCGTGAGGGAACACCCGGCGGGAGAGAAAACCAGGGAATGTTCCCTCTAGACAGCAGAGACGAGGCAGTGACTGGTTGTGGCGTTGGGCAGCGGATGGCGGCCGGCTCTCGTGTCGCGTGTCGGGCTGCTGCACGCTCCCTCTCTGTCCCCTGCACTGCTGTGGTGATTGACGGAGGCCGCACGCACCTCTGCGGTCGAGCCGCACACAGTTCACAGGAGTGTGGCTGTGCGTAGCCTCTGCGTCACCGCGGCCGGAGGCCGACATGAGTAATGGCTGTGCTGAGGCCATCTGGGGAGAAGCAGGGAGGGGAGGGGAGAGAGCTCAGCCTCATCCCTGCATACTGCCATTCCACTGCTCCTTAGAGACACAGGGCTGCCATTGGAGAGGAGGAGAAGGAGGAGAAGAATGAGAATAAGGAGAATAAGGAGGAGAAGGATGAGAAGAATGAAAAAGTTGACGATAACAACAAAACCATTTTCTAACTAATGTGCACATAGCTTACACGTGACATAAAGTATTTTCTATTTGTTAAGTAGTGTAAACTGAGCTGTGCCATACATAGAATTTTCACCTGGATTTGAACTTCTGCAGGTGACAGTGGGGCACAGTGGTTAAGTAATTATCAAAAAGGCACTAGGCTCAAATCCCTGGATACTGCCACTGCACCTCTGAGGTATAAATCTTCATTGCTCAGTGAATTTTCATTCTGTATAAAGTCTTATGTCTTAAGCAGCTATTTAAGCTGTAATATACACTCAGTGATCACTTTATTTGGTAGACTTGTACACCAGCTTGTGAATGCAAATATTTAAGCAGCCAATTATGTGGCAGCAACTAAATGCATAAAAGCATGCAGACGTGGTCAAGAGGTTCAGCTGTTGTTCAGACCAAATGTCAGAATGGGGAAGAAATGTGATGTAAGTGAGTTTGACTATGGAATGATTGTTGGTGCCAGACAGGGTGGTTTGAGTATCTCAGAAACTGCTGATCTCCTGGGATTTTCCTGCACTACAGTTTGCAGAGAATGGTGTGAAAAACAAAAAACATCCAGTGAGCAGCACTTCTGCGGGCAAAAACATGTTGTTAATGAGAGAGATCAGAGGAGAAGGGCCAGACTGGTCAAAGGTGACAGTAATGCAAATATCCACACATACAACAATGATATGCAGAAGAGCATCTCTGAACACACAACATTTCAAACCACTAAGTGGACAGGCTACAGCAGCAGAAGACTTAATAAGTCTAAAAAATAATAATAATACCTAATAAAGTGCTCACTGAGTGTATATGCCCCTGCTGGAGAATGGTCATTCCCTGGTATCTCACATGATTTCAGATGGCTTTTTCTCTGGCACGCTCTGCTGTGGACTGAGAGCAAAACAGGAAGATGGACGTTATCTCCTCGCAGCACGCGGCGGGATTAGCGGATTCTCCGTCGATCCAGCGCTCCTCGTGCTCCTGTTGCCGCTCAGCTCCCGCCATGAGAGAATTAGCAGTTTAATCGAACATGGAACATCTGGCGGGAGTGAAAACCGGGGAATGTTCCCTCGAAATATCAGAGTGGAGGAAAGAACTGCTTAAACTGAGGGGTCGGCTACATTTTTAGACAGGCTTTTAATGGCGCAGTCCCTTTCTGTTAAATTATATCGTACTTTGTGCCTTATATAATCTTCCATGATAACAATTCTTTAATACCTGACCCTGTCCAGGCCTGGGCATTAGGGAAGGCTTCCTTTGATATTTTGAGTGAAAGTGAAAGAGCGAACATTAGTGGGGCGGCAGGGGATTAAACAATAATTTTCAAGGGAATTATGAAAACATCAGGCTGGGTGCAATTAACTGCAGTGCAGCCCTGGGGTCACCACAGCAGCTAGCTAAACAGGCAAAAGGGTGAAAAGAGGTAGTTTTTAAGACTCTCAAAATGTCAGTTAAGCTGAATATTGGCCACATACTGTATGTGTGCATACATTTGTGTAGAATAAGAATAGAAGAAGCTCAGCCTATCTGCAGCTCACCACCTGCTATACTGACTGGGGCACTGAGCTCCAGCTAGCTATAAAGAAATTTTGCCGATGGGAAGGGTTGCATGTCAGGTGCATCAGAGAAAAAGCAAACTATAAGAGGCTCAGCTACAGGACTGTTTGACAGAAAACATTGCCGATTTACAGTATACAAGTGAGTCTCATTTTTCCAAGTGCCTGAACCCCGCCTTTCTGTCGACAGCAGTTACACAAATGACGTCCTATAGGATAACATCTATGTTGTGTATATCTGTCTGCTCCCTCTGCATTACATTACTGACTCACTGGTCTTCGTCCATTGCCTGACACAACAGAAACAAGTTGCCGGTGTGGTTGTCAGCTGAGGCTATGCCAAAGACTTTCGGAATGGCAATTCTTCTCCGTGTGGCCCTGTTCTTAGAAAGAGATGACGTGTGAATGCAGTAGATGGAACATAATGTCCTTTTACGAGTCTGAAGTGCTGTCATCCAGATATACAGTAAAGGTACAGTGGTAGTACATTTTTGTTCTTTAAGGAACACGTTTCCTGAATGTACTCCCTGAAAGGTATAATAATGTTTTTGGGATATGAATAAGTACCTTTTACAAGTGAAAGAGGTACACATTAATGATCAAACCCATGGCTAGGGGAACAATATTATGCGCCTATTGGGTACCACCTCAGCGATGAGCATTCGTATGTTTTTAGGCACATTTTCTCAGAGAGTGCATGACTTCCTTTGTCTGTCTGTTGAATCCCTGCATGTGTTTGATGCTGAGTTAAGAGCCCCCTCTGGGATCTCTCTTCGTCTGTATTTCTTGATAGTATATGAAAATACGAAACCATCTCAGTTGTCTCCATGCTCTGTGTTTTATGAAAAAAACATTTCTGTCTGCAAATGAGAAACAAAAACAGCTGAAACACTAACAGGCTTTAGTGTAGGAAACATGGACCAGTCTGTGGGGCTGCAGACAAGACTGAGCCTGCAGGAATGGGCCAAATTTTTGGCTGTATTTGCTGAATAAATGTAATATATTCATAAAGTATCAAGGCCGATCTCCAGAGCTGCATTGTGACCACGTCTTTTTTGTTTGTGTTTCAGAACTATGGCCTGGAGACGGAGAACCTGCGCACGCTGTCCCACAAGCTCAACGCCTCGGCCAAGAACCTGCAGAACTTCATCACGGGCCGTCGCCGTGGCGGACACTACGACGGGCGGGCCTCCCGCCGGCTGCCCAACGACTTCCTCACCTCCGTGGTGGATCTCATCGGGGCAGCGAAGAACCTGCTGGCCTGGCTGGACAGGTGGGCGCCTCCCCTCGTCCTTCCGTCTGTCCGCCCTGGTCCTTCCGTCAGTTCCGTCTGTCCGCCTGCCTGTCCCATGCCTGAGACTGCTCTCTGTCCATCTGTCTGTCCGTCCCTCCAACTGTGCGTTTGGGTGTCCGTGCGGCTTGCAGAGGTCACCTAACGGCCCTGTGTTTGTTTATCTCTGTCAGGTCCCCGTTCGTCAGTGTGACTGAGTACTCACTGCTGAAAAACAACATCGTTCAACTGTGCCTGGAGTTAACCACTATAGTGCAACAGGTAAGCTCACCATGCTTGAGACGGTTGACATGTCTCCATTTTCCATGCCATCCCTTATGAAAAAAATGACGTATTCAATAACCACACGTACAAAAACTGTCCAAAAATGTGAACACCCGACATGTGTGCACATGTGAACTATACAAATAGTCCCTAGGAAACCTACTGTATGCTATTTCAAGTCAAGAAAATGTTTTATTTTCACATGTAAACAGGCAAATTTCACATGTGATTTTTTCGTGAGGGTTAGAAGACGTTTCACAGCAAATCTTCCCATGTTCCATTGCTTCTGCTCAAACAAATACATCTCATTGGTAGGTTGTGGGATTTGGTAGTGCCATGGGGAGATGCTGTGGTGGTTGAAATTAAACCGCTTCAACTCAAGCTCAGAGCTGCAGGCGCAGCTTGACTCTTCTATCTGCGAGCTCTTCTATTTAATCGGAGGCGGGCTTGTCCTGCTTTCCCTTACCCCTGGGGTTCTGTAGAACTGACGGCACGGCCCTCGCTGGGCACGGTGCCCCTCTCACGGTTCTGCTGCTCCAGTGCCCTGCCTGGAGAAATCACAGAACCCAAGCCCGGCTCTGCTCCCCCAGGCAGCGGGCAGGGTTTCCTGTCTTAATCAGGAAGGCCTGGTGGCGCGAGATAGCCGCGCTGCTGCGGGGAACGAGCCCCGCAGGAGAAGAGCCTCCTGGCGGGACGGCAGACCTGAGAGCGGAGGAGGGGCTGTGGAGCTGGAGCTCCAGATGCTGTCCTCCTCCTGCCGCTGCGGGTCGACGAGGGTGGGGGAGGTTTGGGGCCTCCGGTGAGATGGGGCTGGAAGGAGGGACAGGTGTCAGCTTCATGCCCAATTATCTAGATAACAGCTCCCTTTCATGTTGCCTCAGAATGCAGGCCAGCAGAGAGGGGCATGATGGGAATGGTTTACACCAGAGACAGAGGCTCCTCTCCTCTCTTCTGACTGGGGTTCGGGCCACCTTAAAGAGAACCATCACTTTTCTTCCTTTCTACCTACGCAGGAGAAGGAAGTGGTTAGGTCCAGGTTTTTTTGCGTTTTGGCTCAGAATGGATAATCTTAGGACATAGACAAGACATCATTCCTCAGCACTCCTACTCTGAGACCCTTAATGAGTAAGAGGTATTATTCATCTCCATAAACAACACACATACAAACCTACTGTATGTGCTCATTCACTTATACACACGCATAACTCATACACACATGCACACTCACTCACATACATATACACGGTCACTGATGCATATATTCATACACTATCATATGTGATTCCTCCGTTTTGTATGATCAGCTGGGCAAGGGAGAGCTATGTTCAGCATTCTGTTGCAGAAGCAGATGTGGGTTTAGGTAGTGTGACAGGACGTCCGTGATTTTCTACGCTTGCAGTGATCGACAGACTATGATGCCTTTTAGCTTGATGCCTGAGTGTTCGGAGACTGACAGCCTGCATTCAGGCTACATAATTTGCAGCGGCGTTCAGACTTGTGGTAAACAGAAGACATCTGGCCAACTTTATGTTTGCCTCACCCTCGCTGGAACTCGTTCTGAGACAGAACTCAACACACACAACGCAAGACTCTTTCCGTATTGAGCTCTGCCTCGCCCGGGAGTCCCCTCCTTCCCTAGAGCACTCTGACTCCGTACAGGGAGAACCCGGTTCGCTGTTAGTTTGGGAGCTGTTCCAGCTGATGGCCCTGGAAAGCCGCGCAGTGCGGTTGCCTCTTAGGAGAGAGATGGAACGTGCTGTACCTGGCTGAGCACCCTCCCACTCTTTGTGTTTGTCTGGATCCTCCAGCGACCGCCTTCCTGTGTGTTTGTCCCCGGGCTTAGCTCAGGTACACACTGTGCTCTGCCTCCATTGTGGACTGAGGGATAAAATAGCAAGTGTGTGTGTGTGTGTGTGTGTGTGTGTGCGCGTGTGTGTGTGAGTGTGTGCACGTGCGCGTGCACGCACGCATGCTGGTGCATCTGTAATTGTCCACACAACAATATTATCTTGGTCGGTTTGTAACTTGGGTGTGGATTCGCTTTCGAAAGGTTACATTCTCCTGCATTCATCAGATTAGTATCAGGGGAGTAATATCAGAAACAGGACAGGAGAAGGGGAACTTATTTTTCACCTCCTATCTCCTTTCCTTGCTCCTTTTCCTGCTCCTAGCTCCACCCATCCGGAGAGGCTAGAAAAAGAGGCAACAAAAATTAAGTGAAGATTTGGAAAATTGAGAAAACGTGAATTAGGCGTTTAACAGGTTGGAATGTCCTTAAAGATACCGGATCTCAATCGATTTTAAGGCAAAGGAAAAGGAGATAGGAGGTGAAAAATAAGTAATTGGAGAGAGGCCCTGGTCTAACTACTTCTCCCTCATATGTCTTCCTATCAGAGTTAGTCTAATATCTTCCCAACTCTAATAACTGCCCCCTCTCCTTCTTTCTGTATGTCTCACATTCTATATTTCTCATCCCACTGATATCTCTTCTCCCTCCTCCTGTATCACTCTCCCTTCCATTATTTTCCTGATATCTCTTATCTTTCTTCCTTACCCTATATCTCCTCCCCCCTATATCTCTTGTGTCTCGAACATCACTATTCCTTCTCAGCAATAATCCCAGGCTGAATCATGTTCATGGTTTTCTATAGAATTGTTGGTCTGTGTGTGCCATTCCCTGGTGATTTTGGTTCTGATGCAGACTGTTTCTTTTCCTGCAGGACTGCACAGTGTATGAGACAGAAAACAAGATTCTTCACGTGGTGAGTTCTTACCCTGCCATAGTTTCTTTCTCCCTTAAAAACTTTACTTATAGCAGAAAGATAAAGTGATATTTTGGTCTCAATTCTGTTTATTTATCTGAAATATATCAGGCTGTTGTATGCAGATGATTTCCTGGTGGACAGTGGCTTCTCGTTGGTTATGAGCTCCAACATGTAAAAACATAATACAAATTTCTTTTTAAATAGTTTTTTAAAGCTTATTTTTCGTGATTTATGGCCACAATATTTCCATGAATATGCCACGTGCATACAGATTCCTTCATAAATTGGCTGCATTATTTAATTGGTACAGAATAACAACTTGTATTTCCACTCAAGCATTTGAAGTGGAACATTAGTGGTTTCATATTTATTGATATAACTAGTATCATTATGAGTCTGAGTAGACTCAAGATTTTTAGAGTTTAGAAATGATAATAAATGGCCCATATTATGTCATCTGTTTTTGCAAGTCATGATCAAGAGCAATCTTAGGTTAGGGACTTGAGGGTACCAGGGCTGAATCCCTTCCTATACATGAGCACTCTACACCTGATGCTCTATCCACTGACCACATTCAGACGTTGTGAACAGTGGAAATAGTTTGAGGAAAGGGCAACTTTTTAGTTGTTGTAGCAACATACAGGGCATCCAGTGATCTACAGGAACAGTGTGTATGTGTGTGTGTGTACGCACATGAGTGTGCGTGCATGCGTACATGTGTGTATGGGTGCGTATATGCACTAAAGCATGTACGCTACATAGAAGAAAGCTCCAGCATAGTCCTTTTAAACAGTATTTTTTTAAGCTTTGGTTGGCAGTTGGTGTTCAATAATGCAAAACCTCACTTCTGCTCTCTGATGCCCTTGAGAGTCCTGCCTACAGCAGTGATAGAGAGGGAAAGAGTGAGATTGGAGAGATTGGAGAGTTGGAGAAGTAATATTTTTTTATTTCACACTTATGCTTGATTTCATAAGCTTTTTATTAGTAGCTTACTTTAATGTAATAGCCTAATTTAAAAAAAGTAAAAATAAATGGAGCCAATTTTAGTTTTATGGAAGAATATAAGATGTTCACACCAGACCCAAGAAAATGTACGCAGCTAGGAATATGAACCAATTACTTGGAAAATATTGTAAAAAAAATATGTACTATGTACTAAATATGTACTATAATGTGATTATAATCTATTATTTTCTGTGACTTGAAGATAATTTCACCGGAATTGGAAAAAGATATATACAGTACAACTATGGTTTAACAACTTGTTGTGGCCACAATAAGATCCGCACAGCCGTTGGGCCCTTGAGCAAGGCCTTTAACCCTGCATTGCTCCAGGGGAGGATTGTCTCCTGCTTAGTCTAATCAACTGTACGTCGCTCTGGATAAGAGTGTCTGCCAAATGCCAATAATGTAATGTAATAAGCAGGTAATGCCATTTTGATTGAAAGTCAATTGCTTTTCTCAGTATATAAAATAGACATTGTGACATAAACATTAGGAAACTCAGTTCACATACTAAAATATCACCCTACCCTTGAGCCAATGTGTCTAAGCTTCAATAAATTGTTCCAGTAAATACTGCATCCAAGTGATGGCGTATGAAAATAAAATACTGCAGTGGACGGTGATGCAAACTCACTCCACACAAGAAAAATGGGGATGAATGCAAATAAGCTCCATGGTCGTTTTTTGAGTCACTGTATGCCCAAGCCTCAAAGCAAGTTTGAATAGGCATTAGTATTGGTTTAAGAGACAAGTTTATAGAACATTTATGCATATAACATTTGTTCAGATATTAGCCATATGCACAGCTGGAGATTTATAGAGGAAACTCAATGGAAATGAGATGGCATTTGTGTTATCTCACCTACTACCACCCCTTCTACCTATTGAAATGTTTGTCAAGGAGCAATGGCTTTTGTCAAATTACATTAGATTGAAGCTGAAAAAACATGTTATGCTTGAATGCCATCATGTTGTATCAGTGTTTTAAAAGCCTAGTAATGAGACCATGCTTTGTAAGGTTGCTCACCTCCCTGTCGTCTAGAATGCCACATATGAATCATACCTGTGATCTTTCAAGAACCAGTATTCCACACCATGCCCACTATAGAAATCCTCAAGCAAATGGTGGTGCTCTGTGCGACTTTGTTTGCGTGATGAACTTGCAGATATGAACATATGGGGCAGGCAAGAGAGATACTTCATCACAAAAGACGGTTTTATGTCGATCAAGAGTCTCATCAAAATTGTTTACATTGCTGTTGGGTTTTATAAATAGGCTATTCTCATTTTCGCATAGCTATAACCCTAATTTTAAATTAACCAATTGTCGCCTTATTTTCTTCTACATCAACTCTCTGCATAATCTCCTGTTCAGTCTCTGGCTCTGTTTGTAAATTGTCTAATTTGGTGGTGAACATATTGTGTTGCAAACATAGTTTAGTAGTCTTAGCAATAAAAATAATAAAAAACATTACTAAGAAAAAATGTAGAATTGCAAACTAAGTTTGCTGTAAGTAAGTTGCGGACATGGCCCATCTACCATGTGCTCTGGACATTTGTTTAGGGCCTTACAACCAATCGTATATGAATTGTACCTTATTTGATATGGTCAGTTGTTTGCTGTATATTGGATATGTACTGTTTTGTATGTCGCTTTGGATAAAAGCGTCTGCTAAATAAAATGTCATGTTATGTAAACTAACCTAACCCTATCCCTCTCTCCGCAGTGTAAGACCCTGTCTGGAATATGTGACCACATCATCTCTCTGTCTTCGGACTCCCTGGTTTCCCAGTCAGCCCACCTGGAGGTGGTGCACCTGACTAATGTCATGCCCAGTGAAGGCCTGGTAGGTCGCATATACTATTTCACATCAGAAAACCTCATTTCCCAGAGGGTTTTGTGGAGCATGACGAAGCCTCCATCAGGGACAAATAGCTCCAATAGCAGTCAAATAGTAAAATGTTCAGTGCTGAACTATGTAAAATGCTGATGATCACAGTTAATTTGCCATTGAACATTTATCTGTGTGCAGTCATAGCTAATAAAAATAGGTATGTAATAATATAAATAATAGCAGAATTCAATGCATCTCTTGAATATGCTTCCTGTACATTTTATTAATGTTGTTTGAGGGCCCATGTCAGAAGCTTTTTTTAGAAAGTATAAAAGTAAGTATAAAAAAAGCCAACTAAAACATAAAACATCCTGCATGTTGCTGGAGTTTCTGGAGTGTCAGTAAAGTTGTCTTTATATATAATATAACAATGCCTTGTTAAAAGGAATGAAATGTCAGAATCACACAATCTTGAAACTCCCTTTCCTCTAATGGTATTTTCATCAGAGCCTCTGACTGTGATCTCCCTCTGGGATATCACAGTGTTTGCTTCAAGCAAGCCCAGATCAGCTTCTGAATGCTGCTTTGTTTCACAGTTTATTTCACGAGAGCCTTGTTTGCTCAAAAACAATTTTTTTTCCTCCTCCCTTCTCTCGCCCTTGTGAACAGGGGATGTACATCAAGTCCACGTATGATGGGCTTCATGTCATCACTGGGACCACTGAAAATGTAAGTGTCCATGCCTCAAACACCGTGTCGTCTACTGCCCTCTGTGGACTTCTCCTCACCCTGCGATGTCCTCTAATATATTCTACTGTGGTTACCCTCTGCTGTCAGAAGGTCTTATTTTAAAACGTCCAACAGAGTACCGAACTGGGGCTAGGTTTGTCTGGTAACAGTTCATCTGGGATAGAGGGTAGCCTTGTTCAAAAATATACATGTATACAAAATATTTTGCTAATTTTAGCCACCATTAGACTAACTATTTAACTTAGCAAAACCATCACTTCTTTAGCTGGCTATACCAAACTTGATGACTAAATGGAAAATGTTTCATATTATTGGTAAGCTCTGCAACAACTTACATGGATTCTTGGAGTTCACATTTTTGTTATTGCTATGCCAGTCTGCAATCCTGTTATCCTGCTTTTCGAGTCATAGCATCGTAGCATTTTGTTGCTAGAAATGTTGATGCGCATTCATGATGAGGCATGTGGAGAAGCGCGAATGGGGAGCGGGCATGGTGGTGCATCTATTTCTCAATGGGCTGGGTCAACGGGTGTCATGATTTTCACAATTTTTCATAACATTCAGACCGTTAAGAAAGTTAGCTACTGCCCCTTAAATTACATTTTATGGCCCAAACAAAAGACTTGGTTCTCTTTCACTCAAAATTATATGATTGAAGTCGGGGTAGGCAGTAAAGCCACATGATAACTCCAAACATTTCATGAGGTTCATGCAGGTTCACTCTCCCAGCACTAATTCAGAACAACAGAACTGTGTGCCCTTATGGTTGACACATAATGACCCTGTTAAATATGAGCTCGTTGAGCTCCAGAGCTGCGCACGCAGGCACAGCTTAGCACCCATGCTGAGTGGCCCCAGGGGTGCCTGAGCCGTTGGCACGTGAGGCTGACGGCAGGCTTGGCAGGCGTTTGGCACGCCGAGGTGCCACCGCTTTGAGTGGCCTCCGTGGTAAAGACCGGATGGGCGCAGTTACCGCTTTTCCAGACACTGCCAAAGCCCGTCTCTTCAAGCCAGACGACTTAATCTTCACAGCTAGATCTGCCTTGCTTCCCAGCAAACTTGTTAGAGGGGATTAATCTGCAACAGATCGTCTGTAGTCAGGCACCTTCTTATTGATAGCAGGGTGGGAGGAAAAAAAGAGAAGAATTTATCAGGACCCATGTTACCGTCTCTGCCGAGTTCCCTTCCTGGTAGAGAGAGGGGCAAGGAGAACAGAGCTATCCATCACAGGACTGATTTTATCTTTTGAGGAGGACTGAGCCCTCTTCATCTCGGTGACATTTTTGACCAGGCACAAAGATAGAAGAGAGGATGCATTGATGGACTGCTTTGAGACCAAGTGTGCATTTCACTGGTCTTCGGCTTAGCCTGCGCCCTTAGCTTTTGTTGCTAGCAGGAGCTGGCTCCATTGAGGACACTGTGTGAAGAGGCGAAGGCTCTGGTTTTCAGGGGGAAGGAAGGTCCAATGATCTTGATTGCAGGCTCTCAGCTGGCCATGAAGATGCTGACTTGGCTGTGATGGAGACAGCAACACACAACACCACCTCTGCATCTTGTCTTTCTCCCCCTCCCTTCTTCCTGGATACCTAACCACTGGTGCCACCGCTGCTTCTGTTTGGCTGACAGCAGATCCTGTTCCTGTGCCATGTCCTCATAATCTACCTTCCTCTTTGTTTTAATTTACACCCTAATTTGGCACACCTGGTTCAACTAATTAGCAGCTTGACGAGATCTCTAGCTGTCGAAGGAGGTGAACCTTTTATGGTCGGAGTGAAAACTCTCCAGGAACAGGGTTGGGCAGCCCCAGACAGTGTCCCTGTCTGTAGAGTGCACAAAACACTTTCACTTCAACAAACTTAATGCTTCACAATGGTAGGAGCTGCAGTCTTAGTGTGTTGCTTTAGAGTGACAAATCATTTTATTGGTTTAACAAGTCAGTAGTTGGCTGCTCCTGAGACAATGACATCACTACACTTGAGATTGGAAGTGGGTGAAGGGACTTTGACTTTGCGAGAAAGTTATTCAACTGTGTCTCCTCTCCTCTGTTCACTATGGCTTGGTCCCCAGAGAAATGTCGCTGTGTCCTTGGCCCTCCCTCCCTGGCATTCTCTTGGACCACTGCCTGCCCTAATCTCTGGGAAAGCTCCCCCTCGTTTTGTCTCTGGGTGAAGCACCCAATTAGTGCAGTTAATTGGGAGGGCCATAATTGGTGGCTGGGTGGATAATAAGCGGTGGGAACGGCACAAAAATGCACCGGCAGGCGAGGAGGGCCCTGCAATTGCAGATGGCTGCAATCAATGTGCCTCTTTTAATTAATGAGCTGTCCAAGCCAGCATAGGGTGTGTATGTCTGTGTGTGTATGAGTGTGTGTGTGTGAGAGAGAGAGAGAGAGAGAGAGATAACAAAAGAATGAGAGAGAGAGTATGAGAGAGAGAGTGAGAGAGAGAGCTTTGAAACTCCATAGGGCCTCATTTATTGAAAAGCGATGGAAGGTTTCGAAAAGAATGAGGTCCACTGAGAGAGCTTGGTGGACACAGCGCTCTTCATTAACTCTATTCAGTGTAGGGGGATGATCCCATGGCAGTTTTAAGCTCTGCGGCGATACTCTCGGTATCAGCCACTGTCCATCAGCTTATCTGTGCTTGTCACCATAGAGCTGCCCAGGTTATGATTTTTCATCTTCCTGCCAGAGACCAGTTCCATTTCAAGCGGAAGATACTCTTTGTTGCACTGGTTTTGCTGCCCAACTTTTTAAAAATGCAGTATTAAAAGGAAACTATGATATATTTACCCATGTTTCATGGGTCATTAATGGAATACATTGAAACGGAGTTGATATCTGGTTATGCTGCCATCAGCACTGGGTATTGTTGATGTCACTGTGGGAAAATGGTGATCATGGGTAATGGCAGTGGGTGCAGTCATGTTGAGTAGGCCCAGTTTGAGGGTGCACAGTTCTCTGCCTTTAAGTGTTTCTCTTCAAATGTACAAAAAGTAAAAAATAAACATTCACTGATACATTTTAATTAAATCTTGGAACAGTAATAACCTAATATGATCCTGCCAGGAAAATAACCATATTTTTGGTATCCGATTTCAATGAATTTCTTGGCCTGATTTTCCTTATGCTTCATTTTTAGATACAACTTGGTGACCGCTGAAACATTTGTCAAAGTTCCTATCTCTGTGTCTCTCCCTCCACAGTCTCCAGCAGACCAGTGTAAAAAGATCCATGCTGGGGATGAGGTGATCCAGGTCAACCACCAGACAGTGGTGAGTGGGGCGTAGCCTTGCGTCCTTGCCCTAACCTCATGGACCCGCCCCTGCGGAGTGGGATTGGTCAGCGCTGCCTGCCCGTCTGCTCACAGTCACACAGCCATTTTACAGAGCCATGCATTAACCCTGGTCTTTCATTCGCAAGTCCTCCTTTGTTGTCAGAGCAGTGAATTAACTCTATTGCTGGGTGAAAACACAGAAGATTGCAGAAGAAGCCTTACCACACTGACCACACTGAATCCTGTTTTCTTGTTGGTACTGTGGCATTGATCTGAATGCTTTCGATCATTTTATGTACAGTACATTATTTTCATGACCAGGCGTAATAGAACTGTGAAATTCTGGCAACATGTACTGTAGCTTAAAATACTTATTCTAGTGCTGTTGCTGTGTCGGTTTTCCGAAGTCGCACGCTTCTGTGACATCCTGGGCAGGTGAAGGTGAATGTTGAAATGGGAGAAATGCCATCGAAGAAGAAATGACAGTGCAGTTTCGGCTGTGGATGACTACGCTGTGGTCAAATTGTCACTCACACAGTCACTCTGAGCTTGAAATGATGGCTTTCAACTCCTTACCCTCATGCTTTGTCTCTTGACCTCTGTGTTTGTGAAAAGATGTGCCTGCACAGCAACCACTGGACAGTTATCAGTTATCACTGGACTACAGGGAAGTGGGGTATTTGTGAATAAAGCATGACCTTTGAAACACAGCTTGATGCGAAAGAATTTGTACCCTTTTCTTTCCCCTCAGCCAAGGGCTTTAGATAAATCTCAAATCAGTCTTTTCTCTTGGCAGTTTAGCTTGGTCTACTGCACCTTGGTCCACTGCAATTTGTAACTGCAGCATAAATATAGAGGATATACTGGCTCTCAAATGTTTCTTAATTTCTCAAGCTTGCTGAATCTGTAGAGCGGTAAAATTGGTATAGTGCATCCATATTACAGCAGTGCTGAGAATTGGCCTGCGGTTTCCGTTCATTTTCCACACACTAACCTCTCCTTTCCACCTCCCACTGAATCTTCATCCTTTCCTGCTCCAACAACTTATTTTCTCATTTTTAGCTTTTATAACTGTGGCTAATGCTTTTTGGAATATTTTTTCCTTCGTTGTAATCCGTTCTGTTTTGATTCAGCAAACGAGTTGTGTTGCTTTTTTATCAGAGCATAAGCTGGAATGGTGAGAGGTGGAGGGTAGGCCTCTTCTCTTTGGATTTCTCATTGAAATTGTACATGCTGTGGTGAAATGCTAATGTTCTGCTTGGCTTATATATTTCTTGGACTGGCAAATACTCAAAAGCCATTAATGTCATGGAATATTCCTTGTTGAACTCCCTGCATTTTGGTGTGTTAATCCCCACAGTCAACATTGCCTCTCATACCTTCTGGAAAAGATTTACTGCAGTGCTCTGATGGTAAAATGACTGGTTGTCAATGCAGCAGCAAACTGTCATATTTTTACTAACTTCTATCATTCTACCTTCCCCACAGTACTTCTGCTCTCAAGCATTTAAATTGTTTGACTGTGATTGTGGGGTTGGTAAGAGAGAATGCTAATCCCCTGTATTGTTTATTCAAAATGAGTTTTAGTGCTGGCTCACATTTGCAGAGTCAATCAATAGGACACAGCTATATTTGTAGAAGAATGCAGATGACTGAGTGGGGAGTCTGTGCAGATTGACTTGTTAAAGTGCGCCAAGGACTGAGGGTGGAGTCTGAACAGTGGTGCTTGAGTCCAATTAGAAATTATTTCTGCCTTTCTAGACCCATTGTTACTCATTCTATGGTTGAAATGAAAGCTCTTCTGTCAATGATACTTGAACAATGGCTTGGTATGAGATGTCGCAGAGGCATTTTTCTTCCGAGATTTCATTTGATCCGCTAACAGGGACGACCGGCGATATATGTGTAAAAGTGTGCAAAAGCACTGGCAATTAGACCACAGTTGAGAGCAGTGTCCCTTTCTCTACAGTAAACCTAGTGGACTATGTATCAGAGAATGTCTAAAAAGTGCTTTTTTCATGTGTAAAACAGTGGACGCACAGCCTTGCAGAGTGATCAAGGGACTTCAGATTTTGATGTCTTAACTGTCCGTCTGTGGACAGACATAGCTGTTCTTTGCTCTCTTTCTTTGTGTGAGCCATTGAAGGCTCAGAGCCTTGGGTAATGTGAACCACCATGTTTTTCTCTGTCTGGGTACGCCATCTGTGGGCCCGTGTTTCAATCCCATTAGCTCTGGTGTCTGTGGCAGCGTTTTCCTGACAGTACCATTTCAGAGGTCAGGCCTGTTCTACTGTCGCCCTTTTCTCGCTCACCATTTGTTGCTTTAGTCAGTGTTCTGATTGAATGTTATTTATGTGCCTTGCCGTCAGAACCAGAAGGCTTGTGACTCAGCGTGACTCATCTGGGCTGAATGCTTATTGAGTCACCACTTAACAAGACAACAACTTTGAAATGGGGTTGTGTTAAGTTTCTCATGAGTAGCCTCCTCTTGGAAAAGCTGATGGACACACCCACCTTCTCAGGGTGCTTGCTGATTGGTAGACTGTGAATGTGGAAGTGTTTATATATGTACATTGTGTCTTTAGGTTTTTTTGGTGGAAATACTCCAGCGGAGAGGTACGAAAGGTTCTTTTTTTCAGAAAGAAGACCAAACTGAATGTTAAATGTACCTTGACAAACAGCCAAACATGAGTGTCAACCCAAAACAAACCATGTCTCATCTCCCAGTAATAGGTTTCTTTCACAGAACATGTTTGTTTTATTAAAATTGTATGAAACATTGACTGGTGTGTGCATTTTGCTGTAATAAAAACCACTGTTGTACTGAAATATCCTGAAAGATCAGGTCCAATCTATCTCCCAGTGTCCCCTTCAATAAAACTATGTCTCTTGGACATCTTGCTTGACATGGAAAAATACACTGTTGCAAGTTACTTTAGCTAACATCTTCTGCCAAATGAAAACATCTCCACAAAACACTGCTTGGTAAATTTAAGCTGGATGAACTGTCTGTAATGATCCTATTGCACCATATGTTCTCATATGCTTGTATCTTTGTAAACATCAGTAATGCAAGGTTGAAAATTGGACATGCATTTTTGTGATGTTTCCAGCAATAGCTCTGGGAGTGGTGTGTGAGCTCACTCTGGATTGGTTCAGAACAGGCTGTGGGCGGGCTCTGGATGGACTGTGGCCAGGTCTATTGGGGCCGTGGGTGGGCTTATGGTGGGATGTGGGCGGGCTCTGCTCAGGCAGTTGCTGGATCTCTGTTGTGTTGTGGATGGGTGCAGTGCTGCTCTGAGCAGTTGAAAGAGCCCGTCTCACAGTTCTCTGGTGCAGAGATGATTGATGCCTCCCAGTTGTGGAGCTTCGGCCTGGGAGGTGACAGAACGTATCATTCCCCAGGCACCTTTGCTGCTTCAAACCCTCCATTAGCCATCTGCAGCCAGGAGCCTGAGCTTGCTGCCTGAGAGACAGGAAATATAAGCTCTCTGCATAGTGCAGCTCTGACCATTAGTTGAGGCGATGCATCAGGGCTGTGGTTATTACCAAATAAAGAAATTGATGATACAGTTTAGAAATTATTATTCTTGCTATCCTACTATAACATAGCATTTGCAAGCAATATGTCAACCGGGGCAAAGTTAGTTGGCACTTAGGTGAGAAAACGTGTCTTTGAAATTAAAGATCTTTGAAACTGATGAGGTAAAATGGTGTCATGAATTGTGCATATATGTTATGACTCTCTGACACTTCAAAAGGGGTTGAAAACGTCTCTGCCAGGCAGATGTGTTGGATTGGTGTGCAGGTTGTACTTCTATAGAATGTTGACTGGGTCCCCCCCTCCCCCAGCCAAGCTGTACTTGCAGCTGAATAATTGGTTTGGTTTTATTATAAGTTACATTTTTCATAGCCAAGAATGCAGACTCAGTAATGACAGCCAGCTCTGGCCTGGTCCTTTTTTAATGAAGCACCTGGGTAACATACTCTGGGGATCCTAGGAACCGCAATGTTCACAGCGGTGCATCCAAGAAACAATATCAACAAAGTGAACAGATTCGCACATGTAGCACACACACACACACACACACGCAGTGCCCGTGGGCAGTGGTGACAGTAACATGTGAGTGGGGGAATTTGCAAGAAGGAAAAGGTTTGTTTCAGCCTAGCTGCACCATTACTTATGTTGCATGCCCCAAGGGTAATCTCAGCAATGTCTGGCAGTATGGAATTGTGTGTGTGTGTGGGTATGTGTGTGTGTGTGTGTGTGTGTATGTGTGTGTGTGCAATGTCAACATTGTCAACAATGGTTAAAATTGTACTTACCAGTGAGGATGAACCATAATTGTGAATTCTGAACTACATTGTGTTTTTGTCCTATTATTATGACTATGATGATTCTAATTCACGTATTACAGGAATATAGGGAAGACAAATTTGGAAGATTCTTAATGAAAAAAGTCTGACACAAACAAGAACACACATGGACACACGCGCAGACCCACACACGCATACACGCACACACACACGCACACGCAGACACGTGCACACACACATGCACACACACACGCAGACACGCACACACACATGCACACGCACACATGGACACACACGCACACACACACACGCACACACACGCACACACACACAGTCAGTCAGTTAGTCATCCAAACCCTCTATCCAGCTCCGGCCTCCCGTGGCTGGGTCCTACAAGAGAGACAACGGTGAAAATAATGAGGCAGATTTTAAATAATTCTGTAAAAAAGTTGAGTTTATACATACATTATACAATCAGGGGGACAAAAATGGAGCAGTGCAATCATGCATAATTAATTACATCTGAGAAAATAATGGGGACCTGCGGGGATTTTATCCAAAGAAGAAAAAAAGAAATTCAGCAATTCAGAGGAAGAAAGAATTTGAGTGATTTTGTGCACATTACAATTCCAGCCCCATTACAAAAACATACCTGGCTCCAATACTTTATAACCAATCCTCAAGTCATTACAAACATAATACCTAACTCCATTACTGTATAACCAACAGCATACTCACCTGTGATATTGTATAACCAGCCCCTACCTCATTATAAACTGCATACCCAACTACAATACTGTATAACCAACATCATACTCACCTGCAATATTGTTATGCAAAGTATAGGCCGGACCTATACTTTGCATAACAATATTGCAGGTGAGTTCATTGTCTCTATTGGTCAGTTTGCGTTTTAGCCGTGCCAATATCCACGATATATGCACGGCTAAATGGAACGTCCACACACATGGGCGGCCTGTAGCGTGGTGGTTTAGGTACGTGACTGGGCCACGCAAGGTTGGTGGTTTGAATCCCAGTGCAGCCACAATTAGACCCACACAGCCGTTGGGCCCTTGAGCAAGGCCCTTAACCCTGCATTGCTCCAGGGGAGGATTGTCTCCTGCTCTACTCTAATCAACTGTATGTCGCTCTGGATAAGAGCATCTGCCAAATGCCATTAATGTAATGTAATCTTTTAAAATTATTCTGCGTTTGCAGATGACAGTTATCTACTTTGTAATCGAAATGAACGTAATTTAGCATTATGATCATCTCGCCTCTAGTAGCCTACCAAAGTAAAGTGAAATATGTGAGTTTAATGTGTCCTTTGATTTGGAAAGGAGCAGGAACAAAAAAAATACAACTTTTAGGCAACATCCTCAGATCGAAATACCAGCAAGATCACCAAACCCCAGCGAAGCAGATGAACACACATAACGACAGAGTTATTTCAGTACCTGCACGTTATCTGGAAGTGTCCTGATGATACAACGATACAACAAAAACAAATTACTTGTGTGCGTCAGTGTCGTCTGGTGTAACGTAAACTAGCTGACGTCAAAGCAGTGGGGATACATTATTGCAATAGCGTTGCTTAGGTAAGGTTGTTGCAGTGGGGATACATTATTCCTACTAACGTTAGTACCGTTGCTTCGATAGTGGAGTGGGGATACATTATTGCGAGCTAACGTTCACAATACCGTTGCTTAGCAACCAATAAAGTACTGTTCAGCAGAATAATACGTTTACCATAAAACATAGTTCTATTAAACATACATTCATTTAAAGTCTTGTCTTTCTTTTGAGAAATTGTGAAAGATGAATGTGGTAACCGTTGTATAAACGCGTTATGGAACTCGAACCTGTGGTATATCGTGGATATTGGCACAGCTAACAGTGGTTAGGCTCATTCCATAATGCTTAAATAACCAGCCCCTATATCATTATAAACTTCATACCCGATACTACGATACTGTATAGCCAACATCATATCCAACTCCACTGTATAACCAACCCCTGCCCTTCCTTTTTGATCGGGTAGCATAGCTTGAGATTTCCAATGATCCTCTGGGATTTGAGGCTCCTTAATACAAATAATAAGACTCTGGCTGCAACTGGATTGATGTTTTACTCCCAAATATGGCAGACAGCAACTCAACAAGTTACCAGCATGAACCGTCTTCTTCAACTCCCACTCCTCTCCCTACTCTTCAGGAGAGCTCTGTATCTAAATAAAAGTCCCACTATCCAGTGCAATATAGAAAGTATTAGTAGATTCCCAACCTCTTGTAGATATCATACTCAACTCCATTATTCACCTCATGTAGCCTCAGTACATGTTTACTGGGTTACACCTGTGTTACTGGGGCTTTGTTAGTTTTTTGGGCAGGTGTCTTTCTGAGCAGGGACGTTCACAGGTGTCCTGCTGAAACAGCTACCCAGCTACCCAGCAACCAGGGCTTAAGCCATATGTGTGAGTGGGGATATGCAGGCATATCACTTCCTGTCTGCTGCCCTGTCACTTCAGCTGTCAGTCCCTGGCCTGCTGAACTCTCCCTGACCCTTTGAATGGCCCGGTCACAGATCAGGGACCCATCAGTCAGGGGAGGGCTGAGGTTAGGAGAAGGCCCCTGTCGCTAAAGGCTAAAGGCTCCTGATCGCCTGTCGCTCTGCCCTTGATCTAAGAATCTGAAGTACTTGGTGAATCCTTTCTTCCTATCTGGGCTTGCATTTGTACAAAATATGTATTGGTGAAACAATGTGGCACAGTGGCATTGCCCATGAATTAATCTTTAGTGTTATTACCTAGCCGAAATGCCTCATAAAGCGTTGCTTCTTTTTTTGGCTCTGGTTATCTTCTCTGAAGAGTTTTGTTTTTGTTTGTATAACTTTGTTTAATGGTAAATATAGTAGTTGACAAGTTGTCAGTCGGGTCAGGTCAGTCATGTTTTGTCTTGAGATAGTTTCCCCTTTGATTGAATTACTGCTCTCCGATCCCTGACCCTTGCCCTTGTGTTTGCATTGTTGCTCTGGATGAATAACATCTGCTAAATGGTAGTAATGTTATGTGTAAGTTCATTGTGTTTGAGCTACCATGTGTGTGCATGTGTGCGTCTGCGCATGTGTGTGTGCTGTGTGCTCTTGTGCGTGTGAATATGTGAACATTTGTTTTGTGAATGGCGTGTGTGTGTGTGTGTGTGTGTGTGTAAGAGAGACACAGAGAGAGATCAAGGATTATCCTGAACATTTTAACTAAAATGGATTCAAGATGCAGAATGATGTACATAGGCATACATATGTCGAGGACCCGGCCCTAGGCCCCCCTGATGAGAGATTGACGGGGGATGGGTTAGAAAGGAATGCATTGTTAACCCCTCGCACACGCCATCGAGGTGGTAGTAAGAACGCCCGTAAGAAGAAAAATATGTGGTTCAGAGAATGAGCAGCCATACTTGTCAGTAGAGGAGTCTGAAGTCGGGGGACTTAGATTTAGGGTTTTAAGGAGCAAGGTTAAAGTTCTGACTGAGAATACCCCAACCCTACAGGGGAGGGGCACAGTGCCTGGCTAAAGAAAAACAAAAATAAGGAAAACGGAAGGGATGTCAATACCGAAAGAAAATTAATGATTAATGGCGGATGATTTACACTCAGCTATTGGCTGGATGTCCTTTGTAGATCCCTTAAGGCGCCACAAAAAGGGGCACCTGAAGAGGGTGTTGAGATGGTGGCAGGCTTTAACGTCTGGCTTGCATGAGATCAAAGTTTGGAGGAAGTCAAGGAGAGATTATGAAACTGACACAGACACCAGTGATGAATAGGTTCATTAAAAACAACATAAGGGCTAGTGTTTTTCCACTCGTATATTAAGATGGTGGAAATTCCCAAACCAGAGGGGCCCATGAAATAAAATATTGGGGACAGTTCTTTTGAGGTATGAGAAAATGACAATTGGAAAAACAGAAATAATTAATATGATCATTAAAAAACAGGTTATATAAAAGATAAATGTCTTCCCGCTTGACATAATGGGGGCATTTCTTATCAAAAAAGGTACACTTTTGTATGCAAAAAAGATATATAAGGGATAAGTTTTTAGACCTTAGAGCAGGATCCCAGAATTTGGCTTCAGAAGATATCTACGAGCTGGTGAAGAAAGAGCCACGCAGAACAATTATAACCAAGCTGGAGTGGTAATTATAATCTATATTACTTGTAGAAGTAGGAAAAGTAACATATTATAAGTTTACTTTTATATATCTTTTATTTCTCATTAGGGTACTATATAAAGTAGAAAAATGTAGAGAAGTTATCATATTTAGATAAATATAATATTATAGGAATAGTTTCTTTTTAAACGTCAAGAAGGGGGAGCTATAGGATAAGGCTAAGGCCAAAGAGGATGGATATAGGAAGGGTGTACCTTGATTTTTAAACATCGTGGTGGAAAGGTAATTTAGAAAGAGCTAAGAGGGGTATATGTAACTTGCATGTGATTAGCAAACTGCAAAAGATGATATGTACACTGTAATCTGTATAACTCTATTCTTTTGATTGATTATAATAAAGTATATCTTACTATAATCATATGTGATAAAGAGTCTTTAGAGGAATACATTGAATACAGGACATCGATTACCAGATTTGCATCACACCCTTCACTTCGAGACTGGGCTGGAAGTTCAGTAGAACTTACCAGGGCTCCAGGACGTTCGGAGTACTTGAGTTCGTCCCCGAGACACCTCATTGTGAGGTACTGCTCGTGGGAACGTGAGGTCTGAGCTCGGCAAGGGGTCCGTGGCTCACGACACATATATAATGTGTAAATATTACCTGTATGGTTCCTTGCTGCCTTTTAACTTACCTAGCACTGCCAATAATTGGCGAGCACACCACTGTTTGTTGGTCCAATTGAGTGATTTTCTGTTCTGGCATTGGACACCATTGTGTAGCTCTTTTAAGGAGTCACAGGGCCCTCGTGGCCTTGTTGTTCTGGCTGCTGTGTGACCTCCTGTCCTGGCCCTGTGGGCTGAAAGGCAGAGGCCGAGGCTGTGGTTTTGTGGCACTGTGTGTGTACTCCTCAGGTGGGCTGGCAGCTGAAGAACCTGGTCAACGCTCTTCGGGAAGACCCAAATGGAGTCATCCTAACGTTGAAGAAGAGGCCACAGAACACTCTCACCTCTGCTCCTGCCTTACTCAAGAACGTACGCTGGAAACCCCTCGCCCTCCAGGTAACTACAATCCTCCGACCCCCTCCCAAGCCCTATTCCTGCTCCATCTGCTTAGAGCCCTTCACTCCAGTAGCCCACCAGCCCAACCTGGCCTGGTTGATGACATAAGAAATGTGTCCATCACGTGTGGGCTGTTGAGATTCCCTGAGACAAATATTTACTGGTCACCCTCATGATTCCGATGCAAAGCCATCCACAGAACAGCAGGTGCTTGGAGTGAAGCCATTTTGTCAAAGGAGAGTGACTCCAGTGACACGTCATGCACTAGCTTTAACCCCTTCATCTCTCGATCAGTGAAATTAGAATTGAAATGGAAGGTGTAGATTCTTCCAGTTTCTGCCGGTTGATTCAGCTAGTGTCCTACCAGGAAATGTAAAAAAATAATTGGAACCACACCTCAATAACAAAATTAGTCTTAATGTAGAGTATCTTACCCAGGTGCTTCAAAAAATCACACTGAAGGAAAGGTAGAGTCTGGATTATGGGGTCATCATTAATTGTTTTGTAATGCTGCAGGGAAGAAGATATGAGGATATCTATTTGGACAGCTTCCCTGGAGAAAGCTCTTATCTGACTCAAAACTGTAGGTGTTGTGGCATAATGGTGCTGTTGAATTAATATTTCGTGAGCTGAGAATTATAAGGTGCTATCTGCGTTCTGAGTAGATTTGAGATATTGAGCTTAAAATATTCCAAAGTGATGACTTTTAAGTTTTGTATTTCTTTCATACTTTTAAACAGTTAAACATCACACTTATATTTAGTGCTGTATAAACAACATATTTATGACACTAACATTCACTAAAATTTCAGTTTGAACCATATAATTCCCAGCTCACAATTCTACTGTACTGTAGCCAAGCAGCATTTACTCTTTTTTCAATGGGCACAGAAGAAATTGATGCAATGGTGGTGCTAGATTATCATTTCACATAAACAGTGCTGTATATTCTCCAAATAGAAACAAAACAAAAAGATAGACACACTCACATGTGCATTATATTAAATGTATATGAAGTGCATTTTTAAATAATATGAGCATAAATATAAAGTATAATTCTGTGTGAAGGAAAATATTTGGTTTCCTTCATACAGCATTTAAAGTAGATTTTCTTACATTTGGGATTTCATGCTACTAATTGGTGTTATTTTTATACTAAGACCTTGGGATATGTAGTGCCTGAATGCACTATACCACAAAGGCCTCAGAAATGGAGTGACATTTTTTGGTAACAATTTCTCTGAAGGGTCCTACATAAGAGTTATATAACTCCTTCATAAACACTACATAGCACACAAGTAGACTAATGGAGTGTTATGGCAACATTTTTGCAGCAAGTGACATTACCATCATATCATTTCACTTGGTATGTCCTGATAATGTCACTTCCATAACTGTTGACATAACACACCATATGCCTATTTGCGCTTATAGATATAAGCACTTATGAATGGTTATATAGTGCTTATGAATGTGCTATGTCGTGCTTATAAAGGAGGTACACTCACTGAGCACTTTATTAGGTAGACCTGTATATCAATGTGTTAATGCAAATATTTAATCAGCCAATCATATGACAGCAACTAAATGCTTAAAAGCATGCAGACATGGTCAAGAAATGCAGCTTTTTTTGAGACCAAATGTCAGAAGGGGGACGAAATGTGATCTAAGTGACTTTGACTGTGGAATGATGGTGCCAGACAGGGTGGTTTGAATATTGAAAATAACCACACATTACAACAGTGGTATGCAGAAGTGTCAAACCTCTTAAGTGGATGGGCTACAGCAGCAGAAGACCAATAAGTCTATTAAATACCTAATAAAGTGCTCACTGAGTATATATTGCACTTATGTAGGACCCTTCCAAGAAAGTGTTACCAATTGTAGCTGTTAATGTGCATGTTTGTTAGATCTCCTCTCCCCTCATTTTAAAGCACCGCCCCCTGTCCCTCCCACCCTATTCGCCCTGGTCAGAGCAGCAGGATGTGGTTGGGAACCCCAGGCCACCAAAGAGCACTGCTTCAAGGCAACATTGATTTCCACATTCTGCGGTGTGTTATACATATGAAGAAATGCTCACATTACAAGCATTTCCACTGCTCATTACGGGACAGAAGGCCAGATATCTGGAGCTAAAATTTAGTTTTTGTGCAGAAATCAGTGTCCCATGCAAGATGGGGTTCATGGAGAGTGCTTCACAGGAAGGTCGGCGAATCTCAACCCAGCCTTCAGCCTTTCTGCGGCTTTGAGGGAGGCAGGGAGCAGGCGGAAAATGGATTCAGTGAGGAGGGGAGGTGGAGAAGGAGGAGGAGGGGGAGGTTGGAGGAGGGCAGGGGGATGTGAGCTGACGTCAGAGAGCTCCCTTGCAGATCGCTTGGGGAGCCCTGGATCACACAGCTGCTATTTTTAGAAGCACATTAGACTAATTCATTTTCATATAGTATGCCTGCCTTGATCTCGCTGAGCTGTCTCTCCCGCTCTCTCTGCCTTTATTTTTCTCTTTCTCTCTCCATCTCCTTCCATTTCTGAGGCTTCTGCCCAACAATTCCCCGGCTTCTTGGCTTATTAAAAGCTCAATATTTGAGAATTTGTCTGCGTATGTCAGAGTACACTTACAGTAAAGCGATGCCAAGATACAAGCAGCATTTAAAACAGCGGAGCATACGGCTCCATGCGCTGCCTGCTTCACGTCGGGATTAAACGCTTGTCTCTGGGATTTTTTATTGCCGTATCGCCAAAAGTGCTCTGGTGTGCTGAGCCAGCTTTCGGTGCACTTAAATCATTGGACTGGATGCAGTTTTATCCAGTGGAGGATTCTGGAGAGGCTTTTTGTGGGCAGCTTTGTATTGGGACGCACAGAACCAAGAGCAGGCTCCCATCTGCTCGACAGTGCGCACAGCTCAAGTGTCTCATAGAGGTGCCAATCACATTTCAACAGCAATAACCGCAACCAAAAAATGAGAAAGATGCAAGATCGTTCTGTGACAACAGCAGTCGTAATCCTGAGGCAGTGTCGGAAAACAGCATTCATCTCTCTGTCCAGCCAGCTCAGGTGTGTCCAAAGTGTGCCTGGTGAATACTGTAATGAGTGTGCACAAGCAGACCCCTGTCTTTAGAGGGAATGGCCATCTGTGTGTGTGAGCGTGTGTGCATTTATGTGTGCCTGTGTGTGTGGTGTGCTTGTGTGTTTTATGTGTGTGTATGTCTGGCCGTGTGCATTTATGTGGGTGTGTGGTGTGTTTGCGTATGTTTTTGTGTGTGTTGGTGTGAGTATGTGTGTAGCGTGCAGTTGTGTGTGTTGAGCGTGTATGTGTGTGGGCGCATATGAAGTGGGAGAACCTGGCAGTCGTGTGATTTAAAGCAGCGTGTTTGCCCCCACAGACCTGGGAAAGGTTTCTTTATTTTCACACCCATCCCTGACCTCCACAGTCCACCGTACGTGACAGTAATCTCTAATCCTCTGTGCTACAGTACCCGTCATATGTTTTTCTCCTCTGATGCGTATTTCATAAGGTGACTTGTGCATTATTTTCTTTGTTCAGAGATTTTGACAGAAGGGCTCTTGTCCGCCGCATGTGGATGTGAGTAGTCGGACCTAAACATTTGTGAAAAAAAATCTAAATGTACTTATGTTCTGCCTCCAATAAAAGTGAAGAGTCACATTTTGATTTCATCCAGATGTTTGATATACCCTGTGAAGCTGTGTTCTGTATCTGGGTTTGGTACCACAATGAGGTTCCTTGCTGGGGTGAAGTGCAGCGTTGGTCAAGATTGTGAATGTCTATCATGAAGTTGTGGAAAACAGTTGTGTGTTTCTTCTATGAATCATTGTTTAAGATAATGCAGTTTTCAGCACGTGTTTTGCTTGTGTGTTTTGCGGTGTAGCAGGGAATTGCCCGGGTTTTGCAGTGGGCTGGACAGTGTTCCACTTCTGCGGTGGTGTTGAATGTCCAGGCGGGCTATTGTCCTCAGCTGCTCTGTGAAATGAAACTTCTTGCAACACCATTCACCAGGAGAAGGCACAATACTGATTTAATTTTGGCCTACACAACAGAGCCAGACCGTTCAGACAGGAGAGCAGCCAGGTTGTCCCCCTTTCATTCTTTCTCTTTATTCAGATGGGAGGAAAGCAGATAAGAAAATAGATAGAGAAAGGATGATAGATCAGAAGTTGCCAAGGCAGGGGATCAAAACCTGCCCATGTGAGGATTTGCATATGGCTCTACAGTGGGTCCCCCTATGAACTGTGCCTCAATTCTCATCAGGACCAAACAGTGTTATATAACTAAGGACAGACAGTCTTAAATCTTTCACTCAACATTTAATGAACAACATTGTTTTATTTAAAAACTGTAAATTAGCTGATTTTAAGATTTAGGCTTTCTCTCACTAGGTTCTTCATGAATTATAAGGTTCTATCTGCATTCTGAGTAGTTTTGACTTAGTGAGCTTCAAAAATACCAATGTGAAAGCGCTCCAAGCAGACACATACTTTTAAATATAGCATTCTTTCAGACTTTTAAACAGTATTTTTGTGTAAATCTTCAAACATATATTTAGTGCCCTGTAAACAACATGCGTAGGTCTTGTGTTGTCTTCACTGTATAATGAAATCAGATGTGATTTTATGGCTATTAAACAAGTGATCCTTTGTTATTTACTTCTTTGTTGTTCATATATATATACGTGTTTACTTTATACATACACTTCTGCGCATAATTAACAAATTCCAGGAGCCATACCACTATGTACTACACCCATCTCATGTTAATGTGGGGGTGGGCTTTCTTAGCACTTGGATGGGGGGCAAAGCAAAGTTGCTGCTAAAGAAGGTTTGTGTAAGTAGAAGAAAATCATCCCCCAGTGCAGTTATGGGTGCAAATGTTATGCAACTAAAATGAACCAAGATCCTGACTCACTGTGGTCATTAAAGCCCCCATTACATTTTTCATTGAGTATTGGTATTAATTGTTGTGTCCTGGCAAAATTCCAACAAAATGAACCTAGATCTGTTGCCTTAATGCCACCTACGTATGTCTTGTTTTATCTTGCTTTGATTCAGCAAGTTATTGAAAATTAGAGTTGAGTTCTCATTTGACCTACATGGTTATATTGAGATAAATACATAGATCTTAAAATGATAAATAATGTTTGACCCATGCAATTAAACCTCAGATTAATGGACTGGCCTGTCAAATGGATGGCTATGATTCTGGAAGTAGCAAACACAGTTACATTATGGGCCTTATTAACCTCATTTTTGTCACTGGTGCGAAATGGTGAGCATTGAACAGAAGTAGGTCATAACGTAACGTAACATTACATTATAGGCATTTGGCAGATGCTCTTATCCGGAGCGATATACAACAAAGTGCATACCCATAACCAGGCACAAGTGCACTGAAAGACCCCAAGAGGGGTCAAGTGCTTAGAATGCAACAAATATAATGATTTGGGCCTTGTAGATTAATCTGACAATGATTTATATCTATAACAGTTTTAACACAACATTAACTAATGATAAGCATTTATGTATAAACAGCTTACATAGCCAAACAAAAGCAATAAAACCATCCTAGCACAAGCCTAGTAATAATGGCACACACTATTGTGAGAGCTAAATTATGACAGCTAACAGGCACTTGGAGCTTACAGGGAGGTAGGGAGGGGTGGGGAGAGGTGCAGCTTGAAGAGGTGTGTCTTCAGTCTGCATTTTGATGTGGTCAGAGTCTCTGCTATTCCACCACCATGAAGCCAGAACAGACAGTAGTCGTAACCAGGAAGTGGAGGTGCCTGGTAATTTAAGATTGAGAAAGAAGGGCCAGAACAAAATCATAGTTTGACAAGAGACCAAATGTTGTAGTTGTCCCTAAAGCCAACATGGAAAAATGTGAATGTTCTATCGTGATACTAATAAATATTGTTTTAGCTTAAACTAAGATTCATACTGTTGTTCTAAAATGGGAGAGTAACCTATTTTAGAATAAGGCTATAGTGATTTCAGTAATGATTCCATTCTTTTACATTTTAAAAATGAGTATACTTTTGATCAGTTCTAAAGTGAATTTCCAGTGCATCACCTGCAGTTGAACCTCTGAGATGGAGGTTGGTTTACAGAAGTGTGGCCCTTATCTGACTCCCGAAGGAGAACAGAGTGTTTACTGTGCTGACAGAGAGTTTGCAGGGTTTGAAAAAGAGACAGTGCTATTACCCCTGCTGCAATCATTCTGCTGGCTCTGCAGAATGCTCCCACTATTGAGTTGAAATAAAATTATGTAAACCTTTCGTATTTGGTTACTTAAGGGGAAAAGTGTAATGGTTCGACTAGACTTGTCAACATGATCTTCTGCGCACCATTAGCGTATAGCCATTCCACTGCACTCATAATGCACCATTGCATATTTTCAACATTGAACATACTGTATAATAAATTGCATTCCCTTTAACCTGCCAGTTTGACTCTAACCACAACACACCTAGCAGTTTTCACTTCCTAACATACACATAGAATTCACATACACATAGACCCCATAGTCACTTGCCTATACAGTAGTGCTATCACAACATATGCATTGTATCCTTGTGGGCTACTCAAGCCAGAAGATAGATAGAAAACAATCAATACAGAGCCACACTACTGGTGCAGTCTCCATATATGTAGGCCTACTGTATAACTGTCAATCCTGTTCCGGTAGCACCAGGTATGACTACACACATTCCTCCACCACACAGATACCTCCACTGTTTTCTGAGGGGATTCTTACATGACTAAGAAAATTAAAGTTTGCTTTTGCAGAATACAGTATGTCTCAAAGGAAACACTTCTAATGAAGACACTCAATTCTAGCACTGGAGGCTGGAGCCTCCAGTAAACGCCAGCAATTACAGCATTTTAACAGCATGTCCTTAATCACTTTAATATTACCACCCATTGAACCAATTAAACAGCATCTGAACGTTGATCAAAGCTGTAAGGGCCGACTGCAGCTTCACCATACTGCAAAGCAGAGGCCGTCGCTCTGGGCTGCTGGAGTTTTAATCAATCTTGAGGGGGCTGGGAGCCATTTTGTTTGTGATAGTGGTGCTGAAGGTAGGCAGTCGGTGACTGATTGCACATGGTAGGGCTACCTATTATGGGGTTCGCAAAGCCTTGTTTTTCCCCTCAATAGAGTTTACATGTGCTGCGAGTGGCTCACTGATTTGAATCAATCATAGTGTTTTTTTACATTACATTACATGGCATTTAGCAGACGCTCTTATCCAGAGCGACGTACAACAAAGTGCAAATCAAACACAAGAACACGTGCAAAAGTGGACCTGAGAGGACAGTACAGTTCCGAGTCCTAGTGTAAACATGCAGAAATTCAGAACCCTTGAAGAGTGCAATCAACTTTCAAACTAGCATACCACAGTTGGCAGCTAGAATACAACAAAACAACAGCCAATAAAAACAACAATACCTGTACAACGATATCTATACATAAGTGCCATTACGGTCTAAGGCTAATCACGGTGATTGTGAGTTGGGGAGGGAAAGGTGTAGCCTGAAGAGATGGGTCTTCAGTCTGCGCTTGAAGGAGGTCAGAGACTCTGCCGTTCTGACATCCACCGGGAGGTCATTCCACCACCGTGGGACCAGGACAGACAGCAGTCGTGAGCGTGAAGTGCAGGTGTGGCGAGGGGGAGGCGCCAGATGGCACAAAGTGGCAGAACGGAGGGGTCTTGTTGTTTTGCTGTTGAGGTAACACTTTTTTGGCTCTGAGATTGACAGAATGTGTTCAGTCACCCTCTGATGATGGGGTACAAGAAGCCTTATCATTAGTACATTTGCACTCTACCACTGCAATCCTCCTTTCATGAAAAGAAAAAGGAAGAGGAATAAGAATAAACGCTTAATTAAAGAAGGACGAGCAGAGAGGTGGAAAAAGGAAAGGAATAAAAACGGCACTCCTTCTGGAAGTGGGTTATGGATCCCGTGCTATAAGTGCTGTTTTACCGGGGTGAAATTGCTGGCCTGTCTGCATGCTGTGCTCCTGACCTTCTCTCTCCCCTGGTGGTGTGTAATCTTGCTGTCGGAGCTGAGCTGAGCTCAGCGCTGTGCATCCCACCAGAGGCAGCCAGCCCGTCGCTGTAATTAGAAAATTACTGTTTTCTCTCAATCCCAGCCATAATCCCGCGCTGGCCCGGGAAGGCTGCCTTCTCCCACAACGTCTTCCTCTCCACAGTGCCAACATTCCTAGTGCAGTTTCCATTAAGCCATTAAGAGAACTAGGCCCAAAGGATTTTAGGATTTTGCTTAACAGCCAAGCCAAACTTTGTAATAAGGAGCATGCTGTTCAGACTCCTGTACTCTGCCTGCAGTTGTATGTTGCGGACACACATTGCATTCTGGAGAGCTCTTTATGCCACATGAAATGCTGAGCTGCCATTTTGCTTTTTTGTGTATTTTGGGTCCCTGCGATGTCACATTACATGACTGTGCATCCCCCATGATTATCTAATCTTTACACTGATATTCATGAGGAATATATGGTAGTTCTGTGTATATTGTAACAATTTAAAAGCATTTGGGTAATAGTGAAATGCCACATTTATTTGCTGCTGGTAAATTACTACTGACTCTGTTGTTTGAACATATTTGTTTCTTTTCAGTAATCATTTGCCTTGTTAACAAGTTTTCAAATCAATTGTATGTCACAATGTGATACCTTTATAAAAATGTCAGAGCACAATATAAAAACTATGTTACTTTTTTCATAGCTGTTTCCCCTTTTTTCTCCCTAATTTGGAATGCCCAATCATGCTGTAATGGTCATTTTAATCTCCAGTGTTGATATGGGAGGACAGAAGACAAGCATGCGTTCTCCTCCAAATCCTGTGATATCATCACTGCTTCTTTTCTTCGTTGGGCACATGCATGAGTTGGAAGAAGGTAGTTTATGTGTAGATGAATAGGTGAGCTGCAAGTGTCCAGTCGATCAGTGGAGGACAAGTGTGCAACGAAACCTCGCTCCAATCGGCTAAAAGCCTCTCTCCCTGGGCTATACAATGATTTGAAACCAGACTGTCTTAACAGGATGAGCCAAACACTACCCTGATTTATTTTTTACCTGTTGGGAGAGGGAATTAGCTTGTTACTGCTACTGAACCCATTATATATTACAACTCAATGAAAATCCTTAGAATCTTAGAATTCTATGAAATGTTTTTTTTTGTCTCACATTTTCATTCATAGTAATATGAGATGTGTTGCCAGGGGAGCAGAAAGTATGCTCAGAAATGCTATTAGTATAGATTGGAATATAGTTTCAACCTCCAGATAGATCAACTGTACATGGTACCATAAAGTGCACGCTGTTGGTGAAATACCCCATTTTTAATTGCAAAACTGAAGAGACGACATTTTGGATATCACTTGCCTTTGTTCCCTGGTATATCTGGTCTTGACGTTTTCAACGTCATCACTGCTAGCAAGGCTAACCAGTCGCCATCCTCTTTGTGGTTGCCAAGAGACATTTGCGGAAGGTTTCCTGGTTGCTAAGTAGTTGTGTGCAGTTATTAAGGGGGGATGCCACTTCCGTCACAATCCGTTATGTGTTTCGGAGGGGGAGGGGTGGGTGGTGAAGGGAGGGGGAGATTCAAGGTAAGATGTATTCTTCCTGAAATATATTTCTTGCTGCAGTTGTGTTCCTGAATATCTGTGCTCATTAGTATGGAAATGGAGGAGCGTGAGGCCTGGAGGGAGAATGGCAGCATCCTCTTTGGTAATAAACACGGCAGTTTGATCACAATGTCGTGACTTGCCTGAGAGAGGCAGAAGGAGAGAGGGGAGAGAGATAATGTGTGTGATTAATACTGCATCGCCTGGCTTTCCTCCCTCATCTGAAGGGGGGATAAAGGTAACAGGGACACCATGTGATGACATGATGGCATCTCAGACAATCTATGACTCAGATTATTTCTGACTGATTTCAGAATGGTGAGGCTGATAGGAGCCCTAACTACAGAATGATTACTGTACATAAATGTGTTATCTTATTTTACTGTAAGAAAAAAGGATTTAGCTTTTAAATGTATAGTATGCCTTCACTGCAGTTGCACCCGGTGTCATTAATTAAACACAATTAAGAGTAACATGGTACTGCAAGAATATTCTTAGTCCTGGTTGCCATAGCTATCTTTTTACGTACTATTTTTGTTCATATATAATTGGGTATGTGTTGTTTTAAGTGTTTCAGGTTAAATTCTCTGCCAAAGTCATGTGACGATTTAGATTTTTTTAGAGGGATAAAAAAACAAGTTCTTCTGACATTATTCGTGTTCAAAACCTGCAACCTCCCGGTTTTGGAAATGCAAGTGGCAGTTTAGTAAGAGTGGGGAAATGTGCTATGAAAGCATGCATCCATGCCTGAATCCAAGAATCCATGCCTTGCACCAGCACTCCCCTCTGAGCTTTTCTCAGGGTCTGGGGACTTGTTTCTGGCTCATGAGAAATTCAGAGACTTGTTACCTGTCTCAGTACTCAGAGCTCTTGACTCTCCTGCTGAAACGGACTGAGATTCCCCTGCTAGAACTCAGAGGTCTCGGCTCTGTGTGAGGCACAAGGGCCGTGACTCTAAGACCCTAGAATACATACCACAGTGCCTAAGGCCCAGTTGGCCATTAGAACATATGCACTGGCTCTGGTGGGTTCTTATATGCTGAGTATTTATGAAGCTGAAAAGCTATTGGAAAGGAAGGTACAGATGAGGAGCGTGGTTTTTTCAGAATCATAATCATAGGTCAAGTTCAAGTCTTTGAGAGCAAATAAAAATACATTCAGTAACTATAGCCTATCATTCCAGATGACATACTGATGTAGGCAAATAGACATGCACCAACAAAGTACATAGCAAAAATGATTCCATACAGAAATGACTAAGGACCTTGAATGTCCCTTTGGATGTCCCTTAATGCCACCCTGAGAAAGCCTTCCACATTTCACAATTCCCCTACTTTCCTAAAATAAGGTCTGGTCAGGAATAATTCTGCAACACCCCATCCCAACACCCAAGAGGCAGGTTGCTTCATGTTGTGTTTCCAAATCTGTTCAGCAAGTTTCCTTTTATAGAAATTTATGAACTTGTCTTTCAGGCAGAAAGTTTGGGCATCACATGGTTTGGGAAAGTATTTCTCACTCATTTCTATATACTGTATTTTTCCACATTTGATGATGAATTTCTGCTCGGTTTGGACCTGTTGTTGGTCCTAGCATGTGCTTAGCCTTTCTCCTCTCAGCAGCCAAATCTGCAGGTGTCAGACAGTCTCTGTAGCCAGACTGCTCTTTGAGACTCTGTATGTGAATATATCTCTGCATTTGTCATTTTTTATTATAGCCTGAGAGTTTGCCACAATGTGTTCTCAAGATAGCATGGCGATGCTTTCATGCTTTTGTTTTAGAGTCCTAATGTTTCCTATTATTCAGATTAGGACTGGCTCTTTCCTGAGGCTCTGTGATGTTAGTGGCAATAAGTAAACAGCAAGCATACATTTTGGGACCTTGCAATGGTATGAATTGTGGTTGCAGTCTTTTATGTGCTTCCAAAATTTAGCTCTGTTTTCAGGTATTAGTGTGATTAGTTCATTCATTCATTCATTCATTCATTCATTCATTCATTCATTCATTCATTTTTTTTACAAATCTCTTCATGTAGGGATTCGGTTTGGTATTTGTCCCAATTTACTCATTTGAAACCCTGCCAAATTCTAATTAGTATATGTACTATTAATCACAAATTCTTTGTTTTAAGTGCTCAATAGCCTTATAAGATAGGAAATGTAATTAATCAGACCTAATGCAAACATCAGCCTGCTCTCCATCAAGGTGTATCAGCACTGATCTCAAGTGTTTCAGCCATGTGTAATGTCTACTGTATGTCAAACAATATGAGCTCCCTGGTCGGGTGATTGTTTAAGATTCAAACCTCTCAAAGAATTAATCATCTCATAGTAGTGCACTGTAAAGTGTATTGGCAATTTTGCACATTAACGCTTATTTTGCACAAACTAAATATAAACTACAGGGTTGTAGCATGTTGTCAAATATCTGCGCTGATACACCATAATGGAGCAGGCTGATGTTAGCATTAAGGCTGATCAATTTAATTTCCTGTCTTTTGGGGCTTTGTGCAAATGCAAACATTGCACTTAAAACACATGTTTTCCACTGGGAGGTTCACTTAATACTTGATAGGTCAAGTAAATTGAATGTACATTGGACAGTCAGACTGGCTGCTGCTAGCCAACTGTCCATGTGCTATATAATGTCATGGAGCTACTACCTGCATGCAAAAACATTGCTGAGCACAATGGTCTCATGTTTATTTAGACTTTAGATTTATGTTAACATTGTGTCTCCCAATGTTAGCTAAGTATATGGACAATTAATTGTCAAAATGTAGAATTTTGAGGTCTAATTCAAATGTAATAAAATGTACAGTCATGAAAGTAGAAAAGACACATATGTCTCTGAATTACCAACAGAATGGGTGGTCTTGTGTTGGGATCCGTTGGATTTAAATGTAATTATTTTTGCAAGAAAAAAACAATGTAGCTTTATCAAATCAGTAGTTGGTGAGCTTGTTGCCATTGTAGTAGACCTGTGAAATGGAATTGAGATTGGTTTTAAAATGATTGTGATATTGAGCTTCAAATGAAACTGTTTTCAATGGAAGAGCCAATCAATGCAAACATATTGTAAGCGCTATATTGTGCTGTATATATTTATTGGCAAGGCAAGGAATGCTTCCTCTGTTAGTTTATTCACAACCAGTTTGAAGCGCCCAGTGGAATTACTGCTTAATGTACGTATGTGCAATTTGTAGTTTATTATATAAGTTATGTCTGATTTCTTCATAGAGATTTTAATCTCTTTAATCTCTTGTGGGAATAATTGTTTACTGCTTCTCATGCCATCCTATAAGATCTGCACCTAGCTGTGCCTCATTGGATCTCCAGTGGTCACCCCATGGCTTTCTCCTCTATATTACATGCAGGAACCAGGTCTTGGCTTATTACCTCATTTAAATTGTGCTTGCACATCCTTCCCTGCCTGCAGGAAGCCTGTGTTACTTTCACCTCATTAGGTAACTGATTGTGTCTCCTCAGGTGTCAGGCTGAAATCTGTCCCTGGGCAGGCTATGTCACTGATGGCCAGTGGTGAAAGTACTTCAAGTGGTTGAAATTATTGCCGGTATGGTCAGTGAACTCCAAACATTATAGGGGGGTCTGGGGGCATGCTCCCTGGTGATATAAATGTACATTTTTAACAGCTGAATGCATCAATCTGGTGCAGGTGAAAGCAGATGATTAAACTAGAGCTGTGCTTTTCATTTTGGGTGTGTGATTACAGCAAATTGGTGGACTATTGCTACTACTAATACTATGGTGTACTAGGTGGTCACTAGGGCATTGCTAGGTGGTTGCTAAGGTGTGGCTAAGTAGGCTAGGGTATTACAAGGCGGTTGCTAGCGTGCAGCTAGGTGGTTGCTATGGTGTTGCTCTGTGGTTTCTAAAATGTTGCTAGGGCATTGCTAGGTGGTTGGTAAGGTGTTGCTAGGTGGTTGCTAAGATGTTTGCTAGATGGTTGCTAAGGTGTTGCTAGGTGGTTTCTAAGGTGTTGCTAGGTGGTTGCTAATATGTTCACTAGATGGCTGCTAAGGTGTTGCTAGGTGGTTGCTACAGTGTTGCTCTGTGGTTTCTAAAATGTTGCTAGGGCATTGCTAGGTGGTTGGTAAGGTGTTGCTAGGTGATTGCTAGGGTGTTCCTTGGTGGTTGCTAAGATATTCGCTAGATGGTTGCTAAGGTGTTGCAAGGTGGTTGCTAAGGTGTTGCTAGGTAGTTGCTAGGTGGTTGCTAGAGTGTTGCTAAGTGGTTGCTAAGGTGCTGCTAGGATGTTGCTAGGTCTTTGCTAGGTGGTTGCTAATGTAAATGGCAGGCATTTATATAGCGCCTTTATCCAAAGCGCTGTACAATTGATGCTTCTCCATTCACCCATTCATACACTCACTCACACACCGACGGCGATTGATTGCCATGCAAGGCCCCGACCAGCTCGTCAGGAGCATTTGGGGGTTGGGTGTCTTGCTCAGGGACACTTCGACACAGCCCGGGCAGGGGATCGAACCAGCAACCCTTTGACTGCCGGATGCCTGCTCTTACTGCCTGAGCCATGTTGCCCCCATATGTGGTGCTTGGTGGTTGCTAGGGTGTTGCTAGGGGTTTGCTAAGGTGTTGCTAGGGTGCGAGGGTGTAGCTAAGTGGTTGCTAAGGTGTTCCTAGATGGTTGCTAGGGTGTTGCTAGGCAGTTGCTTGGGTGTTGCTGGGCGGTTGCTAAGGTGTTGTTAGGTGGTTGCTAGGCAGTTGCTTAGGTGTTGCTGGGTGGTACTAGGGTGTTGCTATGTGGTTGCTAGGGTGATGCTAGGTGATTGCTTAGGTTTTGCTAGGCAGCTGCTAAGGTGTTGCTTGGTGGTTGGTAGGTATATATAACAGCCAATCTGTGACCTGAGATGATTTAGTACTGGCATTATCAATATATGCTCCCACTGTCAGTGCTGCAATTGATTCATGCTGTATCTGACAAAAACACTTTTGGTGATGGAAAAACTAGGCACTAAGTTTGACACCCAATGGCTTTAATTGTATCAACAGGAGATCACGTCTTTTTACATTCACTGGAATAAACGGAATTATGTTATACAGGCATAATCTGTATTGGGCTTGTCATTTGTCATTTCACTACAGCTGACAAGATGCCCAACAACATGTGTGTTCAGCAGGTGGAATAAATGTTGACATATCGGGCCTGGATGGACTGTTGCACTGTAATTATGAGAGGTGGCATTATAGGCTTGTAATGAATGTTTTCTAACTGCCTGCAGGTGGGCTACCTGGAGCATTAACAAAATGTCCTGGAAATGGTCATCTGGAACGTAGCTAGCTAGAGCTGAGAGACGTCAGCTAATGTTAGGCAGGACATTGGCAAGTTACATGTTGATGTTCGGGCTTTGTTGGGCAGCTGCCCTGTAACCTAATTGCGAGAGCTGCCATTTGGTTTTGTGACAGCGTGCCGGTGAGCTTCTAAATTGAATAGCAAAGTGGAACTGTAGGCTACATGAAACATGATAGTTTCCATTAAAGACCAGTTTTGTGCCTCAGAAATTGTTACAAATTGAAATTGATGGTACGGCGTACTGGCAATTACCGGCTTACTTTCACCACTGCTGATGGCAGGATCTTGATTTTCCTACCATCCATATTTGCCTGTCTGTCTGTCTCTCTCAGTTTGTCAGTTTCTATATCTCTCTATAGTTGCTATTCATCCTGCTCATAGTAAAACTAACATTTCTTTCTCCTTTTCATGGAATTGTAGATGGGATGTTTCAGTGTAACTCAAGTTCTTTTAATTCTGCAGGTTTTCCACGGATTAGTGTAGCTGCAGTAGACATCAGTCTCACCCATCTCCATGTGACCACACTCGGCAAAAAAGCCAGTCATAACAAGTGTTTTAGTGTCGTGATATGACTTAAAATCTAATTTTTCCAGTAGAAAATATTCATTTGTTTTAAGTTAAGTTAAATGTTCTTCCATTTGCAAATTTTTAAATGAGTAAAACTGCCTCACCTCATTGGCTATATAATATCTTTTTCAGAAGACAAGTAATAGAAAAAAGATTTTAAGTCAAAATACAATGGCAAAATACTTGTTAAGACTAAATTTTTATGGTTCATACTGTATATTTTCCTCAGGCTGCTATTACTTCCAGCTTTATAGGTTAATATGACTTTCTGAATGGCTTTTTCAGATTTGTTTCAGTTTGTTTTGGTTTGTTCAGATTTGTTAACAGCTAAGTCTTAGCATGGTACATATTAGAAAAGGTTACTGAAGGTGACAGCTCTCTCTCTCTCTCTCTCTCTCTCTCTCTCTCTTTCTCTTTCTCTCTCTCTCTGCCTCACTCACTCATTCACTCACTAGCCAATTCTCACCAGCCCCACCAGTGACTCCATCACTCCCACTGGCACCATGGGTATGTCTTCCACAATGGATGGGTCCAACATGCAGGACGTTTTCATTCTGTCCCCTGTCTCAGGACTCTATGGACCCCGGTAAGCAGCTCTTCATAAGCACTCCAGTTCAATGTCTAGAAGGTGATATTAATGAACGATGCATGTTGCTTGAGTTTGATGTTAACCCTCTATGGTACACATTATTGCGCTTAAAAAAGACCCCAATATCAATATCGATGTAATCACAATTTTCTTATTTTATGGAATTCATTTTCAACTCAAAAAACAATATAACAATTAATTTTTCACAAATATGAACGTTATAGAACTATTTCTGTCATGAAAGGTGATCTTGAGTCCATCTTCAACATATCCAACGTTGAGGATGGTGGGACACTTCTAACACCCCATTTGGGGGGCGTGATTCTATGCCTAAATTAAATTAATTGCAATTACGCAATCTACATACAGTATGTCTTCCATATTAATCACCTGATGTGTGTGATTTTTTTATGGGAGAGCGGTCTCTCATAAGAGTTACATAGACATGAAAGGGACAGTGAAAATATGTTTACTTTTTGAGATATGACTCCTTTAAAATGGTGTCTGGTGAAAAAATACCACATTTAAGACCTGATATCTTCAAAATGAAAATAGATTAATGTTTCTTGATACCAGATTTTAACTCTACACACTAAGAATTCCCAAGATACCAAATATCAAATTATTTGGCAGTTGTAGAATTATGGCCATTTACAAATCAGATTTAATGCAACTTGGCACTTTTTAAGTGATGGCCCGCTAAATTCTAGATGTATCTAGCACAAAAACAAAGCAGTGTATGAAGCTCAAATTTTCAGGATTTCTATTCCTCAGCATTGACACAGTGGTTTTCAGTCCTATGGAATGTTTCTTTTTAATAATTACTGGTTATATACATACATATTTTACAAGACATATTTAGGAACCACGACATGTTTTTTCAACAAGATTTGTGCGAATTATCCACTTCAAACTTAACTTACCATGACACCCTTCTACCATGAACTTGAATATATGCCACTGTCCTTGTTACTTCCTCTGCATACCCAAAGGTTTGAGCATATGACCAAACACTGTAGTTTTACTGGACAAAGGAGAAGTAAAGCAATACATTTAAAAAGAAATGCAATTGGTGACATTAAAAATTGTTTTAAATTCAAATACTTTTCTACAATTTACTGAGCATGTCTGGTGTATTGGAACCTATTAAATACTTAAAAAATAGCAAGCCCTGTCATCTGGTACTTGCAGTTTGGTCAATTGCATCAGGCAAGATCAATCCAGCACAGGAAAGTATTTGAATCCAAAATAATTAGGTTTGACCCAGGTCTGTAAAGTTCTCCACTAAGCTTCAGCAGCAGTGTTCATATGCAGTGTTCCCCCAGTGCTGTAGCATGAGTCATGGTCCGATGGGACTGCCCTTCCTCCCCTGCAGGGATGAAATGGCCGTCATGTCCTGCGATGACATCAGCAAGTACAGCATGGGCAAGTCGGGCATGAAAGGCTCTGACTCCCCCAGCTACTACCTCGACCACGAGAGCGGCAGGTACTACACCTTCATGGAGGGTGAGGGTGTTCACCTGGGGCCTGAGTACGACCGGGGCCGCTCTACAGGGGTCCGCAGGAGAGAAAAGACCCCGACTCACGGTAAGACGCAAGCCCTGCTTGCTTAGCCTTCTGCATGCCACGCTCTGGGCCTCCTTCCCTCTGTGTGCCAGCACGTGCCGCTAGCCCGCTTCTCTAGCTCTGCTCCCATCAGCTCCTCCTCTTCAGCTCTCAGCCGCTGCCACAGAGGCTCATGGGACAGCTCCACAGACACGCGGCTCGCCGTGTCATTCACAACACGCCGTCTGCATGCCAGGAGTAAATCGCATCCAGCTCCAATCAGCAAGCTAGAAAAGACAATGCCCCTGCCAGGCGCTCACAATAGCGCTTTTCAGTGTCGTCTGGGGAGAGCAGCGCTGCCCTGTCGCCCTTCCCTTGGCTGGGGACGACCTGTTTAGAGAACGGCGTGCCTGCTGGTGCAAAGATAGCACCCGTGGGCCTTATCTGCCAGAACAGCGCCGGGAGTGGGTGGTGGAACGTGGCGAGCTGGGCTGGCGCTAAGCTAACGTCGGCCTCAGCTTGTCTCTCACACTGGAAGCACATGTGCCCTCCTCCCTCTCGCACGCTCAGTAACTCTCCCTCGTTCCCTTCACACCTCTCACCCTTACTCGTCCATGTACTTCTCACCCTCTTTCTCTCCTGGACAAGCTTACTCCCCGCTGTCTGCGCTCACCCTTTGTCTTTTACTCTAAGTAGTCCTCTTTTCTGCTCTGCCTTTTCTTTCTGCCGATCTCTTTCTCTCTTCTCACTGGTCACTTTTCCTTGCTGTCTCTTCCCCTTTTAATTCACCCTGTAACTTCCCACCGTACATGGGCGACGTCCCTCCCCAACCGCACAAACCTCTCCACCTGCACCTCCCACGTGCACCTCCATGCCCTGGGGTTAATGCACTCCTGAATCCCTCTCTCCCTCACACACCCACCTCCACGCACTCAGGCTGACATGCTCCTTGGACTTCTTTTCAGGTGACCTCAGGCCAGTTTCCATGCCAACGGAGTACAATTGGATGCCGGAAACCAAGGAGCCCAGTATGTACAAGAGGGGGAGCAGAGGTGGGTCAGGCCACCCCAGCCACCACACAGATACCCCCCTCAAAACACAGCCCCAGCGTAGCCTCCAGATAGCCATGCAGCACAGTCAGTAAGAACAGGTCATTGTGCCCCCTTACCACACGTGTACAGGGATTTCATTCGCATCGCTTTTCATCGCTCTATTGCTGTGCGCATGGCTCCAAGCAGTGCCGTGTGAGCATTCTGCTGTCTTCTGTGGCGTGTCTGTGTTTTACAAACACTCGTCTGTGGTCTCTAATTAACCTGTGTTTTGTTATAACTGGTTTGTGGTACATCTGACAAAACTCAACACAAGATCATTCAAGATCATGTTTAATACTTTGTGCAACCACCCTGGTAATGATGACTCCCACCCGTTCATTTTTTATCAAGGGTGCAATAATTCTGGAGCTGCCTGTATATAGTCATGTTATGGTGCTGCTATAAAACAGGGACAGCTATTTTTCTCTGAACCCTTTAATCCCTGCATAATCTACAGATTATGGTAGGGATTATCATGCAGAATGGTCTAGTGCATGGATTCCTGAATTACAGGTACTTAATATGAACTCTGCAATGTAAACATATGGAGGTTAGATCTAAAGCTTCATCCACATACAGTATTTCCTGTTCGCTCTCTGTTGCGGCCCTGCTGAGCCCCGTCAGTATATCCAATATCAGAAATAATTTTTATTCAATGCTTCATTCTGATAAACCTTCATTTATTTTCCCTGCAGTAACTGGAATTAGAATGAACACATCGGATGATCCAGGCTCTTGTAATCAGATGAACAGCAGTTGACAAACAAATACACAAATAAATAGAGCAGAAATACTGTACAAACAGAAGATGGACTGGAGACACATGCATAAATGCATGACTTCATATCTAACAGTATTAATAATAGATTCGGAACGCAGATCTGGGAAAGGCTGCACTGTAGTGTGAGGGTGGTTTGATTTACTGGCACGACTGGTTTTGTAGCTTGACTTGGTGTATATTATCAGATTTCATTCGCCTAGCCCCTTGTCACCAGACAGGTAAGGAAATTATGGTGATACTCACCTACCTAAAAGACATGGGAGGAATGTGGGATGAGAATAAAGTTTAGAGAATATAACATTGCTTCGTTCAGCCCCTTAGGTGATGACTGACTCCTCCACTTTCTCTGTCTCACTTTCAGTGCCAAACTTTATTGCTTTACCTTATTGCCATTACTTCAGTACTATTTGCCGTTTCTATAGCATTTTAATAATGTCAGTATTATCTTTCTGTAAGCTTATTTTCCAGTTATTCTATAATTTATTGCTTTTCCACATTTAGGGCATAGGTCTTGAAAAACAGACATTACTTGCCATGTAAAATATCTGTGCCAAGGATTTTTATGTCCGTTGTAAAGGATACTATTGGTTATGGAGGCGGGGGGGAACTCAGGAGGAACCTGGCTATAGGGGGATGTCCATCCTCCACTGGCCAATAGGTTGAGTTGGTAACAGTTGAGGTATTAAATGAACAGGTAAACTAGAACGTCCACATGAAGGATTGTAACGTATGCAGTTTACAGGGGTGAGGGGATGCTTGTGTATCTCCAGGATGTGTGGAAGCGTAGGCATGAACCAGTAGAGGGACAGGACTGCATTGCAACCCACCATTTTCTGCTTCCAGTCACACACCACACTGTTGATTTGCATTCAGGAGGTGCTAGCACGTCGACAGCATCGTGTTTCTCAGGAAGTCCATGAATAGCATTAACAGCATCAGCTCCTGGTGGGGGGACAACTGCGATACTCCCACACACCCCGAGCTGTACATAGCCATAGCCCACACAAGCAAGCCCGCCCTCCCTGTCTTCACTGGCCCCACGAAAACATGGCGCATACAAGCCACAGTTTCATCTCAGGAAAAAAAAACTCTTTCCAGATGGGTTTCCGAAACTGGGGCTTCTTTCACAAAAAGTTGTAACCCGCAAGCTGAGAACTGTGAGATGTTATATATAGATGATTTATCCTGCCATGAATGCATGGCGCAAGGTGAGTTCATGTAGGCAATCAGTAATTCCCAAATTGTTATCATCTCTCTGCCTTGTTTGGGGTTTGTATTGAATTTTTGTGTTTGTGCAGAACATTGTAGTGTCAGGAGCCAAGTTTGAAAGGGATATCTTGGGGTGGAAAACATTGGCTTGCAGACAGATTAAATTCCAAGTGCACATTGCAATATGAAAATGTTTATTTGTACCATTTATTTTAATTGAACTATCTCCAGTATGCCTAATATAGCCTATGCCTCATGTTAAAATGAGGCATTTACCTATTTGTAACATTCAAATTAAACCTGTGATGACACAATTCACAGTCACTCTAAATGTAGCTTCCAGGATAAATACAGCATCTAAGACACACTATTGCTCTGTCAATAGCATCATATACTAATTGTGTGTTTATTGAGTGGCACCCTTTTCTACACACAAATTTTTTTGCAGGACTGAATGACTTTTGGGAGAGCACACACTGCATAAATATTCCACATGTCGCTTGTCACTCTGGACGAAGAGGCATTGCTTATTCCAGGGCATTGTCCAACAACCCATAGACAGCTGCCAGGTGCCAGGAAGCCAGAGCTGTCATCCCTGTTAAAAATATGTTTATGTATGCCTTAAGTGTGGCATTTTTTTCTGAACTAAATCCAAGGTAGTGTACTAAAACTGCACTTTCATTTTACTTTCCATAAGTAAAAACCTAATTTATACCACTTTAGGATACAAAGTTAAGTAGTTAATGAATGTATACTTGAAGTACAGTCCCAAAATGTAGTTTTATAACATACTTAAAAAATTCTTTTTTAATTTACTTTAAAAATACATTTGTCATACTTAAGTATACTTTTAAAAATGAACTTTTTTGTACTTCTTGTAAGGTAACACTTGAAGCGAGACTGGTAGTGGGAGGGCCATGCCCCTCTTATGTTTGACATAAGATCTCTCAAGAAAAGTCACATAAAATGTAACATCACATTCCAATCGAAATCTTCTGAGCAGCTCATTATCGCCGCAGTTATCCAAAGGGTGCAATCACGGAAGATATTTTAGAGTGTGTGTCTGTCTCCATGCAATCAAAGGAAATGCAATACTTACAAGGGAAGAATTGGATGTAGAAAAGGCCTGTAGTCATTGCACTTTTATTTGCCATTTGCAGGCAATGCGTTTTCGTGAAATGCATTTTGAAAAGATATTGCGATCTGTAAGGGAAAATCCTCGCAATTTGCTTTTTTTATCTGGTCCTCAAGATAAACTACCCATACTGATTTCTCATCATGCTAAATCACCTGTTTCCTGAGCTGGGAAGGAATAGCTATGTTTCTGCAAGGTAGGTGGTTCTTTGGGACCAGGATTGGGTTCTGTATGTCATGAATTCAAAGTCAATTGATTCGATAGTAGATAAGATTCTTTCTAAAGGGTGATAGAAGATATCCCGTTAACTACAAATGCCCAGTACATCACAATAGCCTGAAACATATTTGCATGATTAATACATTACCATTTTTGTCTTAGTTGAGGTAGAGTAAAAAAATACAAAATACCTGAGCATATCATTCAAGGAAGAGCAGGAGTGGAAATCAGACTCCAAAGGCAATCAAAAGTATAGAATCAAGACTAGATACTGAAAGCTTTCTTTTACATGCATCAAGTAAGTAATGCACCTGAGAGACAAACTATTGGGTTTTGATGCCCTTTGGTTAACCTCATATTCTTTGTTTCATTTCATGTACTCATGTTTTGGAGAACAGAGTCCAAAATTGTACCACTGTCCACATACTTATGGACTAAATTGTATAGAGGTGCAGTTTACTTTTCCAGTTCTTTACTATACAGATGATTCTCCCCTTATTTTTTATATCTGTTGAGGTGCCAGCACTATTGTTTATGTTGGATATTTTTTCACCATTCTTCCCCCAGTGAGCAGGGTCAGCACAAACAGTGTGCAGTGAGTACTTTAAGGGCACCATTTTCACACAGGCAGATTGGTAACAGGCTACATCCACTATTCCCTCCAGACTCGGACAGCTCTCTCCTGCGTTACCTGAGCGACGACAAGATCCTGGTGATCCAGGAGGAGCCGGATCGGGAATGCAAGCGCGACACGGGCCGGCGTTCCCGTAAGAAGGGCAAGAGCCCCAGCAGCCCTAGCTTTCCCATCAGCCCCAACTCCCTCCTGGCCTCCACCGTCAGGCTGGACACGGGTCCTCCCGAGGGGCTGCCCTTCCCGCTGCCCGAGAGCAACACTGTTCCACTCTACCACGTGAGTGTCAGAGTGGGCCTCCAGAGGGAACAGTCTGCTAGAGCCCAATGTAAACACACGGTTTGACTTTACTTACTCATGAAGACCAGTTCTGACTGACAGGTCACGAATGGGCAGGAGCCCTGAATATGAGTTCAGTTGTCCTTCTCTGCATCTGGCCATTCATAGAGGCTGTTATAGATACTGAAGTTTGTGTAAAAATATCTTTGTCTTTCGTTGTATAAAAACAAATATCTTTACATAACTGTATGAAGACAAATATTGTGTCTTTGTGTCCTTGTGGCTATGTCCCCTTTGACAGGCATGTTAAGCCTGTCCACGCTGCCCCCATCCTGGATTTGAACTCTTCACCTCCTCTTGATCTTAAAGGCAAAGCCTTTCTTTCAGCTAAGTTACCATAGGAAAATCCAACCGTCGAAGAATGTCTGGCTGTTCATTCAAAAATCTTGATTCTTGTGAAAAGGGAGAGAAGGTGCCTTGAGCTGTCCTTGTCACTCATGCGGATAACGACGCACTCGGGTCTACACCACGTCGCCTGGGGCGGCCTACCATAGCAACGCGGTGCTCCCTGCCTCGGAGACAGCTGGCTACTGCTCCGCTAGTACACAGAGCTGGAACTACAAAGGAAGTCAGTCTGGGAGATGTGGGGGATGTAGGCCATTTGCACAGGCTCACTGTAGTACGGACTTCATTCTGTCATATTCGGGCCGGGCAGGGATTTGACGATGGCCTAGAGAGGGACTCAGCAGGCTGCTGATGGACTGCGACTGATGAGATAGCCAAAGTTTCTGCCCCATTTCCCTTCTCCCCTGGAGTGTGAGCCCAGGTACACATCCGAAATCCCTTGCAGAGAAGTAAGAGTGATGGAGAGAGAGGACAGAGAGAGGGAGAGAGAGTGTGATGATCAAACAATGTTGAGATCCATAGGTATAGGTCAAACACTAATCGATTCGATTCCACACAATTTCAATTGACCGCTGTATTGACTGCAGTTTGTGTAAAATGGCCGACCATTTGCGTGGATCCAGTCAGAGCTGCAGGCTGCTTTCGGGCGGGGCGCCTCTTCGTAGAAAAGGATGGGAGGGGGGTGGAGACGGTGGGACCTTCAGAGCCGGAGGAGCGCAGGAAACCCATCACGCGCCGCCGCGGCCCACGTGTCCGCCAGCGCCTGATAGATGAGCCTGAAGCAGGGGCCAATCAGATCTCGCGCACCACATGAACCCAGAGGCTCGGCGATGGAAGAGAGGAAGGAGGCGCGAATGTGCACCGAGAGCCATGTCAAGACACATCCCGTCATCAGCCGCCCGCTATAAATACGCTCCGTTTCTCCCAGGCGCGAAGATCCTCAGCTCAACTTAATAATAGATGGGAAAATGTGATTCGTGCTCCCTGGCTGGGGGTGAGAACTTTGCACAGGGGGTTGGGAGGTATCATGGGCAAGGTGGGGGGAAGTCAGTATTTTGGGATTGATTGGTCCGCTGAATGTGTGTTGTAGGAGGTTGGGAGCTTAGGTGGTTGGTGGAGGAGGAAGAGCAAGTTGCAATGACACTCTTGACGCAGTGAGATACCTGGATGCTTTGGTCAGGACAACATTACACACTCCTCTTCTATGGAACTCGTAAATCTCAGTCTCAATGGTTTTTGGAGTGCTTCTTCATCAGAAAACAATGCTGTGAAACACCAATCACAATGGATAATTTTAGGACATAAACAAGACATCAATGATCAGCACTCCTACTCTGTGACCCTTAATAATTAAAGGCCCTGATATTATTCATCTCCATAAACTACGCATATACAAACCTATTGTATGAGCTCATTCACTTATACACACACACACACACACACACACACACACAAATACACATTTACATACACAAATAATTATTACTTTCACCATGCCGTAGTGTAAAATGAAATATAATTGGCAAAAATATCAGTGTGCTTTCTGTGTCCTGTACTGTGTGTATATATCCTTCTTGTTAACAATGCTCGATCTCCTTTCTTCCTGTCTTCTTCCAGAGAGCTGGAGACACGCTGCGTGCAGACACGGACAGGTCAGTCAGCGTCTGCTTTGGTTAGGTTGGTTAGGGGTAGCATCATGTGAAGCATCATTTCAAAAGGCAGAATATAATAAACAATTAATATTCTACCCTCCTGTGATATGTGCTATGTGCTATGTTACATGACGGCTTTGTAAGTTATTAT